>NW_018127909.1:5096267-5122131 GCF_001952655.1 Monopterus albus | reverse complement strand
GGCCGAAATGAGCTTTCTCCGCAGGGCGGCCGGGCGCACCCTTAGAGATAGGGTGAGGAGCTCGGTCACCCGGGAGGAGCTCAGAGTAGAACCGCTGCTCCTCCACATCGAGAGGAGCCAGCTGAGGTGGCTCGGGCATCTGCCTCCTGAGCGCCTTCGTAGGGAGGTGTTCCAGGCATGTCCCACCGGGAGGAGGCCCCGAGGAAGACCCAGGACACGCTGGAGGGACTATGTCTCTCGGCAGGCCTGGGAACGCTGGAGGAAGTGTCTAGAGAGAGGGAAGTCTGGGCATCTTTGCTTAGACTGCTGCCCCCGCGACCCGGTCCCGGATAAGCGGAAGAAAATGGATGGATGGATGGATGGATACTATGATAGTGATACCTACCAAGGACATGCTTTGCTGTATACTATAATTACTATTTCATTCTCCACATAGATGTTGGTGAATCCTTAACCCCTGCATACCTTAAATAATTCGTAGAGGTCCTCTTCCAGGTCTTTGATGAAATTTGGGTCCGAGAGTTTGGGTAGGACGAGCTCTGTGATTTCCTGAGAGAAAGGAACTTTGGCTTGGGAAAGCCACGCCCAGTAGAACGGGTCTGGTGATTGGACAAGGAAACATTGTCTTGTAGATTACATTATCTACTTGTGAAGACATGGGACATTTATTAACACGGTGATCAAACAGCCAATGAATCTTGGTTAACATAGTCAAAACAAAACAGTATTTTTGCAGAAGCAAGTCTTTAGAAAGAGTACAAGTACAACAAAAATGTTATGAAAAAAGTAATAAAATAAGCATAGATTTGCAGGAATTTAAACAGAGAAAATGCAGTCACAAGAAAAAGTAATGGCACTGCCTGGAATTTCCTGGTTTTCTCCAAAAAGTGGTCATGAAATGTGATCTGACTTTCCCCAGAGTCACAAATATCAACAAACAGTTATGATCTTTCATGTCTTTTTTGAACACACCCAACAAACATACAAAGTGATGGTGGAAAAAGTAAAGAAATATGAGGCTTCTGATGTCAACAAATGTCAACTAGAGCCAGGTGTTAGCAAACCTGGAGTCCAGTCAATGAAACGAGAATGGAGGTGTGGTTTAGAACTACCTTGACTTATAAAAACACTCAGTGTGCTATTCACAAGCAGCATCAGCTGATGTCAATCCATGCCTCACAAAAATGAGATCTCAGAGGACCTACAATCAAGAGTTGCTGATTTGCATGTAGCTAGAAAGTGTTGCAGTTGTCTCAAAGACATTATATATTCAGTCCACAGTTAGATATGTTGTCTATAAATGCAGATGATCTGGTACTGTGGATACTCTCCATAGAAGTGGGCACCCAGCTAAGATCACTCCAAAGGCACAACGCAGAATTCTCAGTGAGGTAGAAGAACCCTAGAGTAACAGCCTAAGACTTGAAGGATTCATTGGAGTTGGATAACATCTCAGTTCATGAGTCAACCATACACAAAATATCGAACAGGCATGGTATCCATGGCATGGTATCATAGAGGAAGCCATTGCTCTCCAAAAACAACACTGCAGGAGGCCTGAAGTTTGCCAAAGACCACCCTGACACTCCACAACAGTACTGGGAAAATGTCCTGTGGACAGATAAAATGAAGGTAGAACTGTTTGGGAAGAACACACAGCACTACGTATAGCATAGAAAGAGAACCGCATACCAGCATGAAAACATCATCCCAACAGTAAAGTACAGTGGAGGGAGCATCATGATTTGGGGCCACTTTGCTGCCTCTGGACCTGGACCGCTTGCCACTGTGGAGGTGAAAGTGAATTCCCAAGTTTATCAAGGTATCCTACTGGATAATGTCAGGATGGTTGTCCACTGGCTGAAGCTCAGAACAAGCTACTATATTTGGTGAAGATCACATCACATTTCATGACCAATTTATGCAGAAAACTGCAAACAGTGCCATTACTTTTTCTGTATATTAGAGATGTAAGATAAAACACGACGTGTGTAGCAGAGATGCTATAGCAGCTTGTACTGGATGCAGTGATTGGTTAAAACTATGGCAACTTGGGTACTTACAGGCTCTCCAGGAGTCAGGGTGTTTGAGGGGGAAGGCCAGGCCATTGTCTATGGCTGCCAGCTTGATGACGGGATCATTTACTACCATCCAGTCTGTGTCCTGGAGAAGAGAGGGTGTGGGGGTCCCAGCAGGAGTTCAATTTTACCTAGCATTGCCACTTTAAAAATGCATGTCATGATTTTGAACGAGTACGTGTCTGTGTGTCCTCACCTTGTCCATGGAACAGTCGTACTTCAGCAGCCAGTTATCATTTCCCCTGTCTGCAATACCAAATAATGGACTCATATTTAGTCCAGAGTAGCAAAGCCTTCCATATACATACCGATTTATTTATTTGTTTTTATTCAGCATTAAAGTATCAAATATAATTAGGATTTTTACTACTGATAATCATGCAAGTAGCATATTACAGTTGTAGCTAGGGGAGGTGGAGATAACTAACACTTTAGGAAATAAGTGATCCAATTAGCTGGACAGGTACTGACCCTATTACACAGACCTTGTATAGACCGATGTGACCAGTCCTCATCAAATACTGTTTCGTTGTCCAGTTTTTGCTGTAAGTTACAGCCATCCAGTCACATCCAAGCATCAATACAATTTTAGTACTTTTAATATTGTACTATTTATCTCAAGGAGATGGATCGATGTAGGTGGGTCGTTTAAAAACCATGCATTATATTTTAAAAGGAGGTCATGTGTTTGGTATGTACAGTAAACTCTTGATCTGAAAGAGTAGCTATAACCGATAAATGTAGTGGAGTAAAAAGTTTAATGTTTCACTCTGAAATGCAGTACAGTACACTGCAAGTATGAAGTAGCAGAAAGAGGAAATACTATAGTACTTAAGTACAGCACTTAGTTACTAATAACAATATATACAGTTAGTAATACAACAATATACGTCATATATTCTACTAAACAAGCTCTCTTTGTTTTACTTTGATGAGAAATGAGGACCACATGCCTGTGTTCCTGATGATGTAATCAAGGACTACAAGCCGTTCAAACTGGAGCTGGAGCTGGCGGTTGGTGTTTTCAGGCAAAGGCTCTGCTTCGAACTTCCGCAACCAGAAATCTGCATCATTGAACCCATCAACAAAGAGCTGGAAGGAACCAACCTGATGGAAGTGAAACAGACAGAGGATGTTACTATTGCAATATCACTGACAACATTTACAAAAACTGACACGGGCTTTTTGTTGCTCAACTAGCAAATATCGCATTTAATGTCATTTAACTGGCATCAAGCTTATGTACCTTCTCAGAGGTTATTGAAAGGCTTTCAGAGATATAAAATAGACAAGACATGTAGTAACTCTTCCTACTGAACATCATTATACTTTGCTTTTCCTTTACCAGCCACTGGATGGATTGTGTGCATTTGTAAAATAATACGCACAAGTAAATCACTGAATGAAATCAGTTCTGTGATAAGAATTGATCAGATTACCTTGGGTGGCAGTCCAATCCTGTGGAAGCGCTGGCCCACTTTAGGCACCTTCTCTAGGGCTAGCTTTTTTCCTCGAGACTTGACCCTGTCTATGGCACTGTAGTTGAATGTTTCACTAGCCAAGTAAACCACCTGAAAAAGAAAAGACTGATTAGGAGAGGGAGGCTGTTCTCTTGTAATGCTGAGGCAGTATTTTGTGTCTATACCTTGGTCCTGGGGACAATGTTTAGCTCCAGTTTCTGATCGACCAGGCTGGCCCCGGCCTCTGAGAGGTAACCCTGGTTCAGCACCAAACAGTCGCGGCCAAAGCAGCAGGGACAGCACAGTTTCTGGAGCCACTTGGTCCACTTGGGGTTCAGCTGGCCATAGGGCTCTTCATTTTTAGGTTTGAACACGCCGATGATTTTCTATAGGTAAAGTGAGAATGAAACAAAGACAGAATTCAAAAGGAGTTAGGGATGTTTCGAAATGGAAACGAAAGTAAGGTTGTATGTTGTTTAAATATTTAAATTCAAGGACAATATTTGACTTTGGAAATGTAAAAATACAGCTGAAACATACAGAGCAAATGGTGAGACAGTGGAAATGAGGGTTATGCTGCAGGAGTATTCTGAAATGACACTTTTTGTACAGTGAAAACTTGTCACTATTAGCATCCACTGCAACTGACATGAACTGCAGTTGCCCACAACATAGTGCTCTGTCAAAAGTGAAACCACATTTTTTTAAAGCACAGAATAAAACTAGATCATTAAAGAGAGGCAAGCACATGACT
Source organism: Monopterus albus (assembly GCF_001952655.1). Lineage (NCBI taxonomy): Eukaryota > Metazoa > Chordata > Actinopteri > Synbranchiformes > Synbranchidae > Monopterus > Monopterus albus. Next base: position 5,117,839 of record NW_018127909.1, on the reverse strand, counting down.
ACTAAACACACTGGTGACTAACTAAAGAAAATGGTGAGGTGGGGGCAATGGGAATGGGTCACTGAGCCTAGTAAGTGAGCCTTTAATAAATGGAGAGGCTGGAATACAGCACATGTAATTTGCAAGGATCCAGCCACAAAGTCCAAACACACACTTTTTAAGAGGAAGTGAAAACAACTCAACACACACAGCAGATAATGGGAGGACAGTGTCTGCGAGTTGCTCAAGATTTGTACTGGTCAGCTCCAGCAGTGCTGATCCGACTTTAATGTCATTAATCTGGCATGATTACAAAAAGCCCAGAGATGTGGGAGAAGGTGACAAATGGGAGGAAATGCTCTGTAATGATCCATGTGTTGACTCAGCAATTGGTCTGGACTGTGAAGCAATTAGACAATGTTGTAAAAGACTTTGAACCATGATTACGAGAGCTGCAACAAATCATACAGGTATGCTCAGGAGCCTCTGATTAGTTACTTCAGATTTTTTTTTTCCTTCAGAAATGGGATGCAGAGAAAGCACAGGAAGAATCAGGAAAACTACCTGAATGAACTGGTGACTGTTATTTGTGCTGACATCATTGTGTCAACTGGTCAGAGATGGTAGTTCACTAACAGACCTGCTTCAACAAGATCTGAAAGGATGAACACCTATGGCCACATCCACAATCACATGGATTGTAAAAGCATTTTACAAAAATACTAATATGTTTATGTATATGTTGATTACGTTTTCAAGACAGCAATGCAATGTATTTATCTGCTCAAATTATGCAGTTGGTTCAGCATAAGCCAGCAACTCTTTACAAGTCATATATATCTCTCATTAGAAGTGATCTGTCATGCAATAAATATAGAAGGAGCTGTATGGCCATTTGGGGCTCTCTGGAAGAGGGTCTCTCTTTATCACCAGGAAAACCTTGCTACAGGATGACTTTGACAACAAAGATCATTTATAAGAAGACATTTACCCAACCAACAACTGGTTTACTCTTCTTTTCCCTTAAGCGAGTGTTTTTAAACCTATATTTACTGTACTACAGTGCTTAATTTGTAAATTAAAAGGTCCCCAATATCACTTGGTGATGGATCGGGTATGCCAATATGAGGAGAGAAGGTCAAGGAATTTTCTCAATGACTGGTGCATTTTCGTAGTTTCCACATTACGATAGCTGCTTAGAGGCAAAACATTTGTTGTGTTTGTTACGCTCAACAAATCACACAGAAAGACAAGCATTTGCAAGTGCAAGTTGTAAATGTCAAGTGCAATTGATGCTAAATATATTAGGACTGCGAGGCTACAGCCTGAACCCATTCAGTCAATAGTAAGCGTCACATCATATTTGGGGCCTTTTTACTCCACTACACATTAACATTATATTCAGAGTATTACAGCCACAAATCTAAAGCACACCAGAAACTATATAATGCATTAAATAAACATGTCCTTATCTTCTGATATTTAAAACAGCCCATAACAGTCATGGGGCAGGAGTCCTCTGTCATGTTATTCTGTGCTTTGCTTCAGTCCTTTTGAAATCCATGACCTCATCAACCTGACTTGTACTAGTTACTAGCCTTTCCATTAACAGCTGTAGGCTTTAAAACTGGGCCCAGCTTTACCTGTTTATGTTCTAAGTTCTGACTAGCTTCGCCCTGCTGTGACTTGAAATACTTCAGCAAATTTCTTTTTAGCATCTTCGCTCTGTGACTAACAAAATACTGAATGTGCAACTGACCCGGTGTGACCTGCGCGGGCTGGTTACGTAGTTAGCCTAACTGCCAGTTTTTATTGTATTTTATTATTCTAATTTTAGTCAAATTTGCTGTTGTAAAAGTCGATTTGCAAAAGTAGTATTAGACCCTGGATTTTCCATGTATTTATCGAATATTCAATTTCTTTCACATGTAAATGAGGTGCAGGGTTCGTCAAAATGTGTGTCTATAGATTAGAAGCGGAAATCAGCATGCCAGATTGATGGGTTACTGGCATTTACTGTGGTAATATACAATATGCAGCAGGTACAATTAACATAGTCAGACTTAATGCGACCCAATGTATAACTACTAAAGTTAGACTACATTTAAACATGCCAAAACAGTGGAAATGCGAACATAGCGATGCTTCTCTCACTGATTACTCAGGCTGGCTATGATGGCTAGGCTACCATGTTAGCTAAAGTGTTCTGTAGTATTTGCCCTGGTTACACATTTGAGATGTTTGAAATTTGTTTTCAGTAAGTCGGTGATGATAGTATGATCTAACAACTGAACTAGCAAGAATAATAACTTGACAATCAGTTTTTTATGGCACATTTGCGATGGCCAGGTACATCGATAACTCTTATCATTGATTATACAGGCGTGCTATGATGGCTAAACTAGACTCCCATGTTAGCTACGGCGTTTTCTAGTGTTTGCTTTGCACAGTAGAGATATTTAAAATTTTCGGTGAGCCAGTTAGTGTCACAAATGCATAACAAAAATGGTCGACCAAGAATAGTAACTTTATGTTCACCTAATTATGACACATTTACTACGACACGTTATATAGTTAATAACAGTGAGGGGGGAAAGAAATTCTATACGATTTACGGTAGCAATTGTACAACCACGCCGTTATCACCAAATATGCATATTAATAGCAGGGCGGAGAGGTATCTGCTGAAGCATGTCTGCAGGTGGAGAGGGAGTGGCATACCACTTCGGAATCGGCAGGAGCCCGTTACAGAATCGAAAGCTCCCGTAAAGGGAAAGTGGCATGCCAAATCACTTTGCAATCTCGGCTCTACAGTGCTGTACTAATACTTGGAGTAGCTACTCAAACTCTCGCGGTTGTTGTTATGCTGTGTGGATGCTTCTGTAAACTGGTCTGAGGACATTAAAGCTGCATTCCATTCTAGTCTTAAAAAGTACTTGTTTATTGGTTTAAAGTGGAAAATGTTAGTGCATCTTGTGTTTTATGCCTTATTTGCCAAGTCATCACCGGCTAGTTAGAAGAGGCCTATCTTAAAAGCCACTACAAGTCCTCTGCCAACTCACTCATGCATTCTATCAATCGTGGCATCACACACAACACTTCAGATTTCACAGATCAGACATACGACAACAAAACGGGCCGTTAACAGCAGTCGGTGAACAGCAGTTGCCAGTTAGCGGCCGCTCTTCTTACCCCCCGAGAATCTTTGACAAAATAGCTTCCACTGGAGCCCTGGTAGATCCTCTCCGGGTAGATCCCCTCTTCTATGGCTCGCTCAACCTTTCGGATGATCTCTCTGAACTCGGGATCCTCCGGGAATTCGTTCCTGTGCTGGTCCCGTTGAGGGTTCCCACGGTCCCGGTCCAGCAGCGGCTCCGGCTGCGTCCCGGACTGCCAGCCGGGATGCGCACCACAGAACCCGGTGTCCCTCCGAAACCGCCCCGCGGACTAGTGGGCTCTACGGGACAGTAACTGAAATCACCGGAGTCCCGAAGCGGAGAGAAGAGCGGGCTCGTCTCGTCCATGACTTTGTAAATGAAAGATGATTACGTTTAACTCCCGAAAAAAAGAGGACAACACAGAAGAACTAAAAAAAAAGTATCACGGTTGTTTTGTTGGCTAGTACTGACGCTGGCTAACAAGGAAACTGACGGGGGAAAAAAAATCATATGACTGTCAGCTTCCGGTAAGGGGTGGGATTGGTTGAGTGTTTAGATTTTTAACCAATCAACGTTCAAATGCTCCTGTCGACAACCTAATCTCAAATGCTGATTGGACATAACTATTCAGCCCATGGAAAACACGTGACAATACAGTTAATTAACCAATTAACTTAATATGTAAAAGGGTTGATAAAAATGTTCAGTATTTCTTATGTGATTCAGGAATAAGCGTTTAACTTGAAGTTGTCAGACTAATAACTTTTGGCAAATCATTTTGGCTTGATAAGCAATAAAGAGCTAAATTTAGCTCCAGCATATGTTTACAAAATGCAGTCAAATAAAAAAGAATAATAAAAAAGAATAACTGTATGAATATGGAAACTAACGCTGCAGTCTACTGTTTTCTAATAACAGTGGCCTTATTTGTTAATTAAGAGCCCAGATACATGGAGATAATGTATATGGACTGTGTAAAGTGTGTTTTTGTCATTTAAAAAAATTAATTAGGCTTCTTGCTCTGTGTTCCTGAACTGTTTAATTGGTGTTACTTAAACCAAAACAAACTGCAGTGCCAGTCTGCCACTAAATGATTTTGAGAATTGCACATTATATTAGAGTGGGGATTTAAATGGCATTCTCTTTGAGTTGAATTTGTCAAAAAAAATCTCTCACTTGTCCTCATGATCAAAGTTTTCACTCCTTTTACATAGGTTTTTCACTATATGATAGACACATTTGTGTTCTTTTTGATGGTATAACTATGGAAGCAAACAGTTTCACAAAAGATGTGTTGTGAGCCTCAGACTGACACAAGTGCCAACCAACTGCTGCACCGATTTCCTGTGTACACAGTATTACATGGTCATAATGTTTAGGCTGATTGGTGAATACATACAATAATCTATTTTGTTCAGTAACAGTAATCATCAGCACAAGTGAAGTTAAGCTGCTGGTTCATCTGCACAGCAGTGGTGATTAATTTCTTCCCTGACAATCAGTGGAAATATGGGCAGCACACATAGGTTAAAAGGCTAAAAGATGGCAACATGAATGTCTCCAAACTTAATCAAACTCAAGCAACATTTCAACAGGGCAGATTCTGGTTTGAATGTGGGACTTTTGAAAATTGCTTTCTAACCTCAAGAATTACCACACTTCAGGATAATCTGTCTATTGTGAAAATCCAGTGAGTAATACAGGTAATCTGTAATAGCTGGGGAACTCCAAGTCATGTCTCAAGTCCACAAGGGCCTCTTAAGTTCTCATAACCAAAATGTAAATTCGGGTGTTCAGGTCCTCTCACCATCACTGTAAAACGACTGCGTGTTTAAATATGTACCATTCAAAACTGTTTTAGTAATCTTTTGATGGAGCCTACTGAGGCCTAACAACTGAATGATCACTTATCATCATTTATAACATCCCTCCAATATCATGACTGAATTCTGATGTTAGTCCAAGACTCAGGTCTCATTCATTAGGCGATAGCCTACTGTATGTGCAGAAAGTAGGCTAAATTAATACAAATGCGATCTTTGTAGGAAAAGCGCGTGACTGGTTCGTATTTGAAGATTTTTTTTTACCACTTACTCTGGTTAACATTGATTCATTTTTTCTATGTCAGAAGGGATTTGTCGAGTTTTTCCATATGATGCACTAGGCTGCAGCACGCACTGCTGTGGACGTGCCGCTGTGCGCATCCTCCTGCCTCCCTCCTCTTGCGGCGCGCACAGCTCGCCTTCTGATTGGTGGAAACCAGCAGGAAGCGAGCTCGGGTTGTGAGATTTGTCGAGTTAAGGCAGACCAGACTCTACAAACGGGTTGCTGCGATAGATGCGCCATCACTTCAGATCATAAAGTACTACTTGTTTCTTTGTGGCCATCTGCTTGACTGTGGCAAAGTCAGGACAAATCCGCGTACGTTTCAGCCGCATTTTAGGAAGAGTCACTTACCCTTACGTTTCCGGAAATACAGCGTAGAGGGCATCGGTGTGAGGATGGCTGCGTACAAGCTTGTCCTGATCCGCCATGGAGAGAGCTGTTGGAACCAGGAGAACCGCTTCTGTGGCTGGTTCGACGCGGATCTGAGTGAGACAGGGGAGCAGGAGGCAAAGAAGGGAGGACAGGCCCTAAAAGGTACGGTACTAGATCATGTCTCTGAGCCCAGTCAGGCTTTCTCTCAGTCAATGGGTTAAAACGCTGCAAGCCGGTGTTTGTGCAACTCGACCGGATGGGGAAACAGGTAGTCTCCCCACACTGCGACACAAGGCGAGGCAGCAGAAAGAGAGCAGGGGTGGAAGTGAATAAATCATCCTTATTTTCAAGTTTTTCTTACCTCTGTCAATTTCCAGTAAAGTCACTAATTACTGTGCAGCAGTAATCTACAATGCTTATCATTTTTCTTTAGCAAGTGTATACAGCTGATTGAAAATACGAAATATGGCAAAACACAAGCAAGATATGAATGATCAGTAACTAAGCTTTATATGTTTTATGCTTTAATTATGTGTTTATTTTGTTGTGTGCTGCACACACCCTTCTTTTGTTTTTCTATGACTCAAAAAATCCTCTGCAGGCACATCCTGTAGAGCCAGTTCACAGTATGTATTATACATGTTAGCAAAATCTTTTTCAAACAAACGTTCCCATTTATCATTTTGTCTCTCTATGATTCACCTCAGATGCTGGCTATGAATTTGACGTTTGCTACACCTCTGTCCTGAAGAGGGCTATCCGCACCCTGTGGTTTGTTCTGGATAGCATCGACCAGATGTGGCTGCCTGTCATCCGGACCTGGCGCCTCAATGAGCGCCACTACGGTGGCCTGACTGGGCTGAACAAGGCTGAAACAGCAGCCAAACATGGAGAGGCCCAGGTCAAGGTCTGGAGACGCTCTTTTGACATTCCTCCCCCACCCATGGATGAGGGGCATGACTTCTATCAGGCCATAAGCAAGGTGACAGCTTAGGAACACAGTCAAACAGTCTGTTTCTCTTTTACAAATGCAGCTTTCTTTGTCATGTCAACGTAAGCGCACTTGTGACAACAGTATGTCGGCCTGTCTGTCTTCTGCCATAGGACCGGCGTTATGCTGACCTGACGGAGGACCAGCTTCCATCCTGTGAGAGTCTCAAGGACACCATTGCCAGGGCACTGCCTTTCTGGAATGAGGAGATTGTTCCACAGATCAAAGAGGGAAAGCGGGTGCTGATTGCTGCCCACGGCAACAGTCTTCGGGGTATCGTTAAGCATCTCGAGGGTAAGATGCAAAGCTGAGGCATATGAGGCACTGCCCAATGCCACAAGTGTTTATTTCCCCTAAAGTTCTTACAGTTTGCATTTATTAATAATGTCAATCAACACTTAATCATGGAATTTAATTAAACAATGGCAGAGGATTATTTTGCAAAATCACTTTTTGAATTGATTACAGATATTGAATTTATTAAGTGACTTTTTACAAAGTTTGACTGGGAAAAGCTGAAGAATTTTAAATTCATTGACACACAATGGATTATAAGATCTGCATTCCTGTCCCAGGTATGTCAGAGGAGGCCATCATGGAGCTGAACCTGCCCACTGGCATCCCCATTGTCTATGAGCTGGACAAGAACCTGAAGCCTTTAGGACCCATGCAGTTCCTGGGAGACGAGGAGACCGTCAGGAAGGCCATGGAAGCTGTGGCTGCTCAGGGCAAAGTCAAGAAATAGACTCATCCTCCCTCTGGGAGCTAGATTAGAGATCAGTCATGTGCTGTTCAGTTATCAAATTAAATTAAAGTCATTTCCACTTGGTGTCATCAAACACTTGCACGTACACGCACAAGCACACAGTGTGCACTTTATTTAAATAATTCCCAGCTTCACACAAATGTACAATCTGGTCTTTGATTTGGTTTGTGTCATATTGAAACATACATTTCATTATTAGACAACAGATAGCTGTAATATGGTTTAACCACTGACCAAAATACAGTTAGAGAGTTAGAGACCAGCAAATACGATTAAACATAGACTAACCCTGTAGAATCATTCCAAGTATTCCTTCCTATTTACAATCTATGTAGGTGAAGCTCAGTGGGAACCTATATATAACCTATAAAGTAACACTGGTTGTTGTTAAAAGGGCAAGCTGATGCTGTGCACCGGTGGTTTTTGTTTGCTGTGGCATTGTGAGAAAAACAATAAATGTCATTATGTGATTAAATTTTTTATCAGTGTCTGGCATATTTTTAAGAATAGCTGTCTGTGCAGGGTGGGCGCACAGACAGCACTGTGACTATGAAGTCACAATACTACAAACACTGTAGGAATGCACCTGTTTCCACCATAAAAATACCCCATTCACCTTGTTGCTTTTATGTATTGAGATTGTGGAGCTACAGTAATAATAGCTTGATACAAAATGGTTGTAAATTAATATCCCATCACTGATTCTTTTGTCATATTTTTCCTCACTAATCCAAAAGAATTCCATTTAAATTTTTGGAAATTCAACAAAGCAGAAGAGGCATATATGTCAAAGTGCACATCATATTTTCCTTTAATGAGGTGGCCTCAACATTTGCAAAATGCTGCTTCTATTATAAGTAACCTAATCAGAAGTACTCTTTTGCTCTTTCACCTATATTTTCCCTAAATTAAATACTGTAGTGTTACTCCTACTGATACACATTTAAAAGGAAGATAAAGACATTAAAAACCTTCATACTTGGAGAATAAATTTAAAAAGTGTTTCATTAGACTAGAAGTCTCTGTCCCTTATTCTAAATGATTGCTCTATCATTGAGATGTTGCATCATCGAGTTGAACAGAATCTCAAAAATTTGTTTGCCATCATCTTGATGCTCAGATAAGGATAAAATAAGAAAATAAGAGAAATTACCTGCCACAGCATACTGACAAAAAACTGACTAGAAAAAAAGAATGACAGGCAATTAGCTGGGAATTTTCAATTAATGTACAAATTTGTCCAAAACCTGTTCAAAGTAACATCTTTTAATGTATTTAATATTGATAATTTTCAAATATAAGAAAGTAATTAATTTCATGAATTATTTATTGTCATTGTTGTAATAAGTAAATGTACATAGAGTATTCCCTGCCTATTACACTGAATGTTTGCGCAATAGTATGGGGCAGCATGTCACAGCATGTGTCCATCATGGTCAGATGTGCCTCAACAAACATGGTGGAGTGAGCCGTCCTTCTTCTCGTCTCGAAGTTTTAGCGGCCAATCAGAATCGAGTCGAAGTGTACGTCACAGCCAATCGGAAGCCGATTTGCTCCTCTCGAAAACATGTCGCCCATGAAGATGTGTGTTCCAGGTGAGTCCTGTAAATTTGTCATTAGTGCTAGTGAATAAATGGTTACACCAAACTAAACCGCTTTGTCATCTTCTTCTAGACATAGCAGCAATGTTGCTGGAAAAAATACATTTCAGCTTCAGCCTGATGGTGTAAAATCCTGTTTTCCCGTTAATTATTTCCAGCTTCCGTTCGTACGGTGGGCTTTGGTTTTAGCTTCTAGTGTTAGTAAATGTTTCTTCCAGGGATTATTCAGTTTATGGCTGGTTGTTTCAGATGGATATGAGACGGATTTGGCATGTTCAAGGCTATTATGTTGTACTGTTCACGGTCAAAGGAGGGTAAGTACCGCTCCTGTGTAGGACTGTGAGTTGCTAACTTTAACTCCCAGCTGTAGATTTTATCAGTAACCATCCCCGCTGCATTCCTTGTCCCACTTGTGTTTATAAACTTATGCGTTCCTCGGGTTATTTTGAGGGTTGGCAGATGGAAATGTTAGGAAAGTGGTTTACATTGTGGTTTGACAGTTCTCTCAGTGTTAAAATTGCCTGAAAACACAACCGTAATTTGAAGGATCATACAGAATCAGCCTTAAATGTCATGTTACTCTCGGGGTCAAACAGCTCAAGGTGACCAGATGAGGGATTCTAGAGCAGTAATTGTCCACCTTAGGTGAAGGGTGATTTTGGACAAAGGTAATGTATCACTGACTCCTACCCTCAGTGCAGACAGGAGAGGGTTTGGGTCTGGACAGGTTATCTAATCTTTTCTTCCTAATATTTGTTCTGCAGAGAATCCACAGTAAATTTGTCAGCTGTCTAAAGTACTTCACAATTTTTATTAATATAGTGGAGGAACTGTGCGTCTTGTTTTTTTTTTTAATTGCAAAGGGTAATGTTTTATCTCACAAAACAGTATTTATACTCTGATGTTAACACTGACATGTAGCCTGTACAACTTTGTTCCAACACTGATTCTGTTTTTCTCCCGCTGCTTGTCTCCAGGTGACAAACTATGCAGTGTAGAAGACTGTAATCCTGGCACAGGAGTGTATCTGCGGCATGGCTACATATACTCCTCACTAGCAGGCTATGTGCTCAGGAAAAATGAGGGAGAGGAGGTGAGGGTTGTGGTTGGTGTGGAGAGAAATGAGGAAAGCTGCAGAAGCAGTCAGGCCTGTAGAGGTGTCTAATTAAAAGTGTTGAGGCTTAATAGGTTTGTGGTGCACCTGTGATGAAATCTGCACATATTTTGTACAGGTCATTTCTTCAGGCTGTTTTAAACTGGTATTAATGTGTCTAACCTTTTGTCATTTTCTAGTTACCAGTGATTTCAGTAGTGCGGGAAACAGAAGCACAACTTCTGCCAGATGTAGGAGCTATAGTCACCTGTAAGGTATGCACTGGAATAAGATGATACTCCCGATACCTGGGTGGTCTGTTTGATTCAGTTTAGTTTTGGGTATTTTTCTTAAAGAGGTGATTTGTCTTGACAGGTGACCAGCATCAACCCCAGGTTCGCCAAGGTTCACATTCTCTATGTAGGCTCCACACCCCTCAAAGACCGCTTCAGGGGGACTATCAGGTAACCCCCAAAACTAACTGCAGAGCTGAGTAATGTTTTATGGCCACATTTCTGTGTAATTCCCCAAACTGAGCTCACTCTCTCTACCTCTACAGAAAAGAAGATGTGCGTGCAACAGAGAAGGACAAGGTGTGTTTGAATCATTCACAAAGTTCCTCTGCAGCTCCTGTTTACGTATTAATCTAGGGTGACATGCTTGGTGTAAACTTTATGCTTTCTTTATCTTTAAAGGTGGAGACGTACAAAAGCTTCAGACCTGGCGACATTGTCCTGGCAAAAGTGGTATCCTTCACCTGCCCTAGAGTTAAACACAAATAGTTTTTTCAAGAGTTAAAAATTAAAAGCATTTACCAGCTATGAAAACAGCCCATGCATCAGCCCCCATATCATTTATTTCTCTGAAATTCTCAAGCTCAGTGTGAGTGACACAGGTACCATAAACACAACTGCCTCGAAAGAAGCCATGTTATGTTGTCATTTTTATGTGTAGTTGTTTAGCACACATTCTAACTTGTTACTGTTGAAACAATTACAGCTACCCATAGATATTTACAATAAGTAAATTCAAAGAACAGTACCACCTGTAAAATTTCTGATTTATTGTGACTATACGTTTATGTTCGTAAGCTTTGACCTGTGATGTCAGATTTCTCTGGGTGACGTTCAGTCTAACTACCTGCTGACGACGGCGGAGAATGAGCTGGGGGTGGTGGTGGCACACAGTGAAGCAGGTAAATCTTATTGTTCAGTCTCTGACTCAAGGCACCTGAGATTTCTAGGACAGTGCTGCACAGATTAGTGGCATCGTGTCTGAACATGAGGTGATGCCTGAGTAACTGTCCAGGTAACTAAAGAACAACAGAGTTCCCACTGATTGGCCTGAAAACTGTTATTCTCTTGGACACAACCATTTGCCTAGTGAGCTAGATTTAGCAAGTATTTCCTTTAGTGTTATTACAGCTTATCGCACTAGTGCCAATCTCTTGATCGCTGATCTAGTAAGCTCTATTCCGAGTATTGTTTGTGTTTAGTAAATAGCAATAAGACAGTGACAACACTTAAACCCAGTTATTTTACTATTGGGTGGATGTGGTGAAACTAAAAATGTTTTATTAAAGTATATTACTTCCATAAATCTACTGAATCAAAACACAAATGCTGTTAATTCAAACATGTTGATTTTTAGTTTGACACCCCTGTCACATTTCTTTGTGAACCAGGTGCCCAGATGGTTCCCATCAGCTGGTGTGAGATGCAGTGCCCACGGACACAATCCAAAGAGTTTCGCAAAGTGGCCCGAGTGCAGCCGGAGTATCTGCAGGCGTGAGAGCCCTGAAACCTCTCTCTTCTACAAGAAACACACAACTTCCTCACCCTGCTTCATTCACTGTCATCACATAGCCTCCTACCTCTGCATCAGATGTTTTCAGAGGTGCTGGACAACATGCTGTTTGTTCGCTACTTCTGGTTTCACATAGCTTTCCTTCTGCATATTTTGTCATCATTTGATTGTGCCAGCTTGAAAACACCGAAGCAGCACCAGGACATTCTGAACAATGTAGTGACTTCTTAGCAGATTTCAGTGCCAACAATGCGGTTTTGTTAAGCTTGTCTTAAAATGCCTGATGGCAGTCTGGATTGAACTGTACATGACAGAAATGACTTGGCTCTCTCATGAGAGTACATCACTGCTGTCAAACTTTCAAAGTGATCACTACAGTCTTATGCAAAAGTTTAGGCACCCCTTGATAAATAACAGATTTTGGTGATTTTTTTATTTGAACAGATGTTAACACAGTTTCTCTTGGAAATGGAATGTGGTAGTGGAAACGGACAGGACCCAATAAAGATGCCTGGAGACCCGGAGTAGCTTCGAAGACGTCTTTTATTTCATGCAGCATGGAGGGAAGTCGTACACAACTTAGCAGTCGCGCAGAGTTCTCTATCTGACTGGTAAAGGGCAGTCCCTTTTATACCAAAAGTGATACAATTACACATCTATAAAACTCATACCATTGTCTCATATCTAACAACCCACATATCGTCCCCAGCTGTCTTTGGTGCCTACACCTCTCCGCGACCAGACAGCCCATTCACATTTAAACAAAGACAAGTCGGCTTGTTTTGCATTCACACACAGACCCACTTAACATATTGCAAGTTCTGCTTTGTCTTGGGATGTCCTGCAGAGACCGAGGGCTCGTCATCCTGAGATGACCACTTGGCCAGTTTAACATACAAATTAACATCACACATACACACAGACACCTGGTGTAGATCACATTCCAGCAGGGAGGTGTGATCAGACATCCACATAGGGCTTCAGAGAAATGGAACCCAGAGCTCTGTAAATTGCTCTATTCAATGGTCCATTCAGTTATGATAATAAATGTTTGAAAGGTGCTATTTGAGTCCGATTAGTCTTCATAAAAGAACGCGCAGGACAGTTAAAGTCTGACATTACACAATGCATAAATAAACTATACATTTAAACTTTAAAATTGTTGATTTTGTACTTTGAACTCGCTTGTTGAATAATGTGATTAAAGACACAAACATGTTCCATGCTAGCACTTTCTCCAAGTGACACAACATTGATTTACTTTGTTTTTGTGTTCTGGAGTGTGTAGCATGAAAATGCAAATGTGAGCTGCAGTTTTGAGAGTTGCAGCCATTGGTCTTTTTAACTCCAACAAAACTGAAGCACAGAGCTATTCATTGCTCCATTTCACTACCTTAAGGAAAGTAAACAAAATGGAGGAAAAAATGATTGTGTGGTGGACAATGGATGTTGGATATAATTCACACACACTGGTATTTCTGCTCTGTTACAGATTCATAGGGTAACATGTACAGGACTGTAGTTCATGTTATGACCACTTACACACCTCCTCTGCCAGAGGAGGTGTTACTAAGTACTGATTGTGTAGGGTGCCCAAACTTTTGCACCATGCCATAATAATGTTTTTATTTTTTATTTTTGTTCAATTTATGGCATAAGAAGTAACTATGCATCACTGTTTGCAGAAAATATTGTGCATTTTTTCCATTTCCAAGAGAAACTGTGTTAACATCTGTTCAAATAAAAAATCACCAAAATCTGTTATTTATCAAGGGGTGCCTAAACTTTTGCATAAGACTGTATGTTGAGAAACTGCAAGCATCAGAATTTTGCTCCTACTATATAAGGCCTTGTTCTCAGATGAAGGATTCACTCATATTTGCTAATAAAGACTAGATTAAGACCAGGCTCAGACTGCATCTCATAGAAAGGCAAACATGAACTCTGCATTTTATAACCAGACAGATCATTGCAAAGGGCAATGGCTGCATTTGATCCGTTTTCTCGACCCCAGAATTACAGCTACCATGCACAGAATAATGAAGAATAGAGTCTACAAGAAACAGGAAGACGTTTGCATTTTACCAAATTTTAATTAGCATGTTGACTTTGTCTTCTTTCTTCACTTTGCAGATGTGCAAGATATAAATAAACCAGCAACCCAGTTTCCTGATTTATATGGTCATTTTGTATTTACTAAGGAAATCTGTTGTTCATTTTCCTCAGTAGTGTGCACACAACTGCTTACATCTGTTCAACTGGCAGGAAAAAAAAGACAAACACAAAAACACTGCAAGCACTCATCCTCCACACACAACATGCTTACTTATCACTGATGTCATGAGAAACATTGGACAACTGAATGTACAGTGGATGGATGGGGCCATGTATCGTGAGATTTTGGGCAACAACCTCCTTCCCTCAGTAAGAGCATTGAAGATGGGTCGTGGCTGGGTCTTCCAGCATGACAATGACCCCAAACACACAGCTAGGATAACCAAGGAGTGGGTCTGTCAGAAGCATTTCAAGGTCCTGGAGTGGCCTAGCCAGTCTCCAGACCTGAACCCAATAGAAAATCTATGGAGGGAGCTGAAACTCAATGTTGCTCAGCGACAGCCCCAAAACCTGAAAGATCTGGAGAAGACCTGTATGGAGGAGTGGGCCAAGATCCCTGCTGCAGTGTGTGCAAACCTGGTCAAGAACTACAGGAAACGTCTGACCTCTGTAATTGTAAACTTAGGTTTTGGTACCAAATATTAAGTTCTATTTTTCTATTGTATCAAATACTTATTTCATGCAATAAAATGGAAATAAATTATTTAAAAATCTAACTGTGATTTTCTGGAACTTTTTTTGTAGATTCTGTCTCTCTCAGTTTAGGTGTACCTACACTGAAAATTACAGATCTGTCCATTCTTTGTAAGTGGGAAAACTTTAAAAATTGGCAGTGTATCAAATACTTATCTGCCCCACTGTATAATCAAGGACAATATGGGGAAAATGTCATGTAATGTCACCTATTATGTCTGCAGTCACTTTTTGGCCTTAAACTATCAATGATTCTTAGTCTTGCAGTATCTTTAACAAAGAAAAATTATAACTGTACACCAATACTATGCAAACCTGACCCATATAAAAACACAAACTCTTATGAAAGTCAGTCTCTTAAAAAACAGTCCAGTTCCTCAAGCAGGATGTTTAATATACACTACGTACACCTGGCATTTCTTGTGTTCACTGTCTGATCCTCCCTTATATAGAAGTTTTAAGATTCTCCAGTGAACCTCAGAAGGTAATTCAGTGTGTGAACCTACAGATAAAACAACGCAACCCTTTCTACAACCGTTCACCCTTTTTTCTTCTTTCACTCATCAAAGCGAACAGATCGACGTGAATTTATATCAATAGAGAACTTCTTATTGGATGGTGCAGTAAATCCAAGTCCTGCTCCTCTGTTACTGAAGTCCATTTGGCGTGAGTGAGCACGCTCAAACTCTCCCAGAAGCCCTTGCTGCAACTGCTGCTGTGCACCCTTCCCCATTGCCATATTTGCTCCTCCAGCACTCACCGCAGCCGACTGGAAACCCTTTTTGAAGCCACCCATCAAGCGCAGGAACTTCTGCTGTTGTTCTGAGCTGTCGAACTGGGCCGTGCTCCACTGCCCCAAACCCTGAAGAACAGAGACATCTGAAATGGGTATTACAAACTACAGGAAGAGAGTAGCGAGGATAGGTGGATTTTACAAAATTGTGAAATTTACTGGTATGGTAAAATGGTATGGTAAAATCTAGGATCTAGGATCTTTGCCCATGATACAGCCTAACAGTCCGGACACCTCTCCTTCTACTGCATCAATTTTGGAAAAAAATTTTTTTATGTGTCCTCTTGTGAGTCCTCTGACTTTCATGGACGTTATCATACCAAAACACTGGAGTAGCCAATGGAAGGAAATACCAGTGGTTTATTCTTTTTCCTGGAATGATGCTGATACTGACCAAATGTTTAGCTGGTTTTTCAGGTTGAGAGGCCTTGTCAATCTCCATCTGTAAAGCCTGTCGTCTCTCCTACGACAAACCACAACAGTTACTTTATTAAGCTCCACAGATGTGGCAGGCAATTTAAAGTCATTTAGAAAAAAAAATAAAAATTGTCTACAATATACCCTTATTAAAAATCCAGACAATTCTAGAGTATCTTTCCTTAAAGATGTAGTGTTATGTTCCGACCTTTGCTTATTTGCTTTTTTAATGAAAGCTGGATGAGAAAATCGATGCCACTCACATCTGTTAAATATTAAACTACAGTCAGGAGATTTAGCTTTATCAGATTAAATAAACAAGGCAGAAGGTTACTAAGTGAGTTTCCCACCCGGGGAAACTCCTGAAATAGAAACAAAGTTCACTAAGCAATACAAAAAAATTCAAACCAAATCCAAGCACAGGGTCAATAACCTCTGACAAATTCACTCACCTGTGGCTCTTCCACCATCTCTTCTTTGATTTTCCTCTTCTTTGCCCCAGTTTCAATTCCAACACCATTCTCTACCTGTTTTTTAACTGAGCTGCTCTTCTTTTTGCTTTTCTTCGTTATGTCATCAGTCACTGTAACATGAGTTTCTCTGCTCTGCTTGTTCTTCTTGGTGTCGTCTTTGCCTGTGAATGATAATGGTTCTGCCTCATCTCCCTTTGACTTTGCCTTTTTCCTTTTCTTCTTCTTCGGCTCCATGTCCTCAAAGTCACTGACCTCCACAGAAGCTTTTCCACCCTTCTCTGTTTTGACTTTTCTCTTTACCTCTGTCTGACCATCCTCTATGATAACAATCTCACTCTTTATAGATTTGTCCTTCTCGGTGAACATTTTGTCATTCTCTACATTTTTATCTGACAATGCTTTGCTCCTTTCGTTGTTGCCTTTGATCGCTGGTGTTTCTACTTCATTTCCATCTTCTTTAGTTTTATCTTTTTTCTTTTTCTTCTTTTTCACTTTTACCTCATCAACCTCATGATTCTCCCCCTTTGGCATTTTTAACTTTAGTCCCTTCTTGGCCAGTTCATCTTTTGTATTTGCACTTAATCCATCCATAGCTACCATTTTCTTTTGCTTCTTCTTCTTTTCTTTAACTGGCTTGAGAGTGTCCTCTTTGTTTACAACTAAATTACTGTTCTTTTCTTTCTTGGATTTCTTTGGCACTTTATTCTTTCCAGCTTGCTCTTCCTTCTCCAGCTTTATATTTTCTGGTTTGATTTGTACAGACTTATTTTTCACTTTCTTCTCCTTCTGTTTTGTTTCACATTGTTCTTCTTTTATTAAACTCTGTGACATTTCCACTTGATTCTCATCATCAGCCAGCAGCTTTTTCTTCTTTTTGCTGACTCCTTTGTCATTTCCACCCATGATGTAAGACCCACTGGCATCATCCAGAGATTCATTAACAAGTTTCCTTTTCTTCTTCTCTTCCTTTTCACCACCTCTGTCCAAAGACTCCTCCTTTATAACCAACTTTTTCTCAGCTTTTTTACATTTCTTCTTTTCTCTTTTCACCTCTTCTAGTCTCTCCTCATCATCATCATAGTTTTTGTTTTTAAGCTCAGAGACTTGTGCTTTTTTGTGTTTCTTCTCCTTTTTTATAAGACTCTCCTCACTCTTCTCTTCCTCCATCTTCATTATCACCTTTTTCTGTGGCTTCTCCACAGCAACAAACCTCTGGCTTGTCTGGTGACAGAAATTCAATTATTGCAATATGCAGAGCACAGCGGAAGTTAGAGCACTCCTGTGATATATCACTTCAATTATATCACTTCTCAATAATTGCATTATTTGTAATTTGACAAGCAGAGTATCAGCTCTTATGATCAATCAAACACTTTAGAAAGACAATATTGAACATACAGGCCCCGAAGTATAAACTCAATGCAATAAAAGTGAACATACCTGTGATCACTGAAAAAAGTACACTTGTGTTTTCAATTACCCTAACTGCATGAACATGGTTATAAAATGACCAGTGAATGCAAAAAGATCCTCAATTTTGGACATATGACTATGTCTGTCTGCATGTCTGCATCATAGCCTCACAGGAAAAGAACTGCCAAAGAGATGAAAAGGGATACAGGAAGATCACTGAGCAACTAAAAATCAGAAAAACACAGTTGCAGCAGTAATCAGGAGGTACAGAACAAGTCATAGCACCACTAACCAGAGCCACAGTGGCCGTCCTCCTAAAAATGACGCCATGGACGGTGTGTTATGTGTACAATCTAGTTCTGGGAAACAGATGTGCAAGCGCTTCAGATGTAGCACAGGGTTATCAATGGAAATCTTGAGTATCTGTGACAGCTCAGATGTTGTGAAGCACATTGCATAACATCAGCCTTTATGGATGCAGCCCAAGAAAAAAAACAACCTTTGCTTGCTTTTCGACACTAAACTGCAAGAGTAAACATCACTAAAGAGCATGAAAAGAAGCCTGATAAATATTTGGAGCACATTCTTTGGCCAAGTGAAACCAAGATAAATGTGCTGGGCTCAGATAGAGTCTAGCAGGTTTGACCTGAACCTGGCTAGGACTACTGCCATGAATGCACAGTCCTGACAGTGAAGCACTGAGGTGAGAGTGTGAAGATATGGGGTTGCATGGGGGCAAAAGGTGTTGTGGAGATGACATTTATAGATGGTACCATGATTGCATGTGGATATATCATAATACTGGGTGACAGATATTATTGTTTATAGCTTTTTATGTGTTGTTTTTATTTGTATGATATGTTAAGTGCTTTGGTCAGCTGTGCTGTGGTAAAGCGCTATATAAATAAAGTTGAGTTGAGAGTTGAGAGAGAGAGATCACTCCCAGTCTCTAGAGGCTTGGTAACGGGGGAATATTCCAGCATAATAATTATCCAAAGCACACTGCCAAAGCAAGGCAAAAGTTTATAAAGAAGAAGAAACTGAAAGATATGACCTGGTGAAGTATGTTGCCTGGCTTAAATCCAATAAAACACCTTTGGGGTATTTTAAGAAAGAAAGGTCAAGCAACACAACCCCTGCAGCAAAGAGCAAAGAGAACAAATTGTCCCTGAAGAATGGCAGAACTTCTCTCCAGAAATCTGCATAACACTGCTATCCTCCATGCTGAGGAGGACTGAGTCAAAAATAAAGGTAGGAAGTATTGAAAAAGTAAATAAATAAATAACAAAAATTGAATTTCAGCAGTAAAAGGTGTATTGATTTGTGGTGCATTGAAGTCCTAGTGTGGGGTCTGTGTTTTTAATACAGTAAATCTAAACTGTTAGATTTTAATTTTACAAGCGCAAATACCCTACTGTTCAACATAGAAGTAATGCAATTACTGTAAGGTGATACAATTTTGAATCATTTGACATTTAAGTGATATTGCACAGTGGTGTACTCAATTCTGATATGTACTATAATTTATTTCTCTGAGAGTATATATAATAAAATATTAATACATTTACAAAAGACTCCAAAAACCTTTTTTAACTGTATCACTGTGGAGTATTGTGTGTAGATTGATGAGGAAAAATAAACAGAATTTTAAGATAAGTCTGAAACATAACAAAATATTGAAAACATTCCGTACTAACTGTACTGTACATGTGTGAGTGTGACAAACAGTACACTAACCAAGGGTTTGGCTGGCAGCCTGGGCAGGGACTCCCAATCAATGTCTCGTTGCAGGGCCAGTAGCTTCCCCTAGAGGCAAAAGAGCAGAACTGAGCCAAATGTATACAGAATAAAAATGTATCAAAACAATGAGTACATTGAAAACAGGTACTCTTATCAATCATACATTTACACACCTCTTAAATAGTACATGTATACACGTGTCAGCCAATTTAAACTCTATACATGGTGCAGGTTCTTTGGACTATATCTTAAGTTGTTATTCTTTATTATTCACATATATTTAGTTTTATGTAAAGTACATGCATTTCTGTGATTCTTGTGGTAGTGTGTTATGTTCAGCACGCAATCATGCAGTACAACCTGTGATGAGTTTGTACCACAACTAGGGATTCAATCTTGGATTATTCTGTTGCCTTGTAGTGGTTTGTTTTGCACAAATTACTCTGATTCATAAAGACATTTCGAGTCTTGCTAAGACATTAGATATTATGTCAGGATCCATACTTTAACAGGATTTTATGTAACAAATTCCGTGTGATGACACTTAAAAATACTTTTCAGGCGGAACGAGTTGACAAAGTTCATTCTTAGCACTCTTTAGTAAATCGTACTAGCTAGCTAACAGCAGACAAATAGCAGCTGTATGGTTAAACTGGAGAAAACCAAAACCAAAATCAAAATCTTATAGGTAAGACAGAGGGAGACTAGTTTATCGCTGTTTTACAGTGTATAATAAGTGATAACACGATTAGATGTTTACCCACCTTATAAACTTTGATATTTCACGTGGATACCCGTTTTCTTTTTTTTGACCGGGAAGTAGTTTTGCTCCTTCCCGTTAGCAACGACTCAGGCGTCCCTAGCAACGAGGCGCTCCTATCATGTGAACAGATTTCGGGGCGGTTCTTCCTGAAGTCCACTGTCATCTCCACTGTTTTGAGCGTGTTCAGCTCCAGGTTGTTCCGGCTACACCACAGGATCAGCTGCTCAACCTCCCGTCTGTAGGCTGACTCGTCGCCGTCTCGGATGAGACCAATGACCGATGAGTGGTGTCCACCCACAGCCTCAGTCTCCGCCTGCTACATCTAGCTTTAATAAAGTTCTAGTCTCGACCTTGGCTCTCATAAAACATTTATTGCTCTCACATCGCACGTGATGAAGGTGCTGGAGAGGCTGGTGTTGGTCCATCTTGAGTCGCAGGTGAGATCGTCTCTTGATCCTCTGCAGTTTGCCCACCGGTCACATTTGGGGGTTGATGACGCTGTTCTTTACCTGCTGCAGCGAGTTTTGTCACATCTGGATGGTGACGGGGGCACAGTGAGAGTCACTTTTTTTTATTTTTATTTCTCCAGTGCCTTTAACACCATCCAGCCTCCACTATTGGGAGAGAAGCTGCGGCAGATGGGTGTGGGTGGGTCGACTGTTTCTTGGGTCACTGACTACCTAACAGACAGGCCGCAGTTTGTACGGTTGGGTCAAGTTCTGTCTGATGTGGTGGTGAGTGGTGTGGGGGCTCCACAGGGTACTGTGCTCTCCCCTTTCTTGTTCACCCTGTACACCTCAGATTTTCAGTATAGCTCGGAGTCATGTCATTTACAGAAGTATTCCGATGACTCTGTGGTGGTGGGGTGTTTAAGGGGTGGGCAGGAGGGGGAATACAGGAGGCTGGTGGATGAGTTTGTGGAGTGGTCTGGACAGAATCATTTGCTGCTTAACCTGGACAAGACCAAAGAGATGGTAATTGACTTCAGGAGGAAGGGAACTGCTCCACAGCCCCTCTCCATTTTGGGGAGGGATGTGGAGATGGTGCAGGAGTACAAATACTTGGGTGTGACTATCGACAACTGTCTGAACTGGAAGACAAACAGCACATCTGTGTATAAGAAGGCCCGCAGCACACTCTATTTTTTGAGGAAGCTGAGGTCCTTCAATGTGTGCAATAAGATGCTGGAAATGTTCTATCGGTCTGTCGTTGCTAGTGCCTTGTACTCCTCAGTGGTTTGCTGGGGGAGTAGTATTGCAGCCAGGGACTCCGATAGATTTAACAGGCTAATTA
>NW_018127909.1:5080275-5096189 GCF_001952655.1 Monopterus albus | reverse complement strand
TGTACAACACATCATCTTGGAGCATTAGACGATTCCTGGATTGAGAGTAATTGTTTACTGAATCAGCTTTGTATATATTTGCATATGTTTTATTCATCATGTGATTATGTATATGTACTTGATTGTGTTGGGTTTGTTTTTAACTTAACGTATTTTATATTTTGTTTTAGATTTTATATTTTTAGTGAGTTATCTATTCTATTTATTGGTTTGTGTGCTTGATATTGAGTGTGAACCGCTGCTGAAACAATGCAATTTCCCAGATTGGGATTAATAAAGTATTTCTATCTATCTATCTATCTATCTATCTATCTATCTATCTATCTATCTATCTATCTATCTATTTATGCCTCAGGCAGACAACCCAGCACCCCACCGCAGCATTCACCCCTTTGATTCACCTCAGTGGCAACCATTCTTATTCTTCTGATGTCTTGGCGGATGGCAAGCAGCGTAAGGTGCAATACCGCCACCTTCTGATAGGAGCGTGGGTCAAGAGAACCTTTCTACAAAATTCTCTCATATCCTCTTGATTAATCCAGTACCCCGCCCCCCAAAAAATGTAATGTAATATGTATGTAATATATCCTTTACTTAAATTTTTATTTATTGTCTTCAAGTTGCATTTTTAATCTTTGTTTCTCAATATCTGGAGCATTAATGTTCTATTGTTTCTTGCCTATGTTTATTTATTAAACATTTATTTAAAAAAATGTACTATTTAATTTTATATGTCCATATCTCAATCTTGACATTATATCTTCCTCTAGATTTGACCTGCATGTATTGCTGCCTCTGCCCACCTTCCTCTGAATTCCATATCACTAAAGCCCAGTTCTTCTGTTATCCCACTTCTGCATTATTTTATCCTTAAAGATAGTTTTAATTCCACTGTATTATACTGCATATATTAGACCTGGCTACTGCTTCTTTAGTGCACTTTTTTCTGGAATCTGAGCCTGCTTGCAGGACATTTCTTAATTAGCTGGTTTTACAGCATTTTTCTCCCTAAAAGTGACACTTGCTGTAAAAGTGGTGAAGATGTTTTATAAGATGCAGTGCACTGAGCTGCGTCACTCTGCATGCCTGTTTACAGCATCCATTATTAGACCATAAAGGACAGATGGCTGAAGAAAACTCAGTTTAAGACAACACGGAAAATATGCACTGATGTATTAGCCACTTTGTGCAAATCACATTACAGACATTCATGTTACTCTGTCATAAAACAGTGACAGTGCAATCATCAAAAGAACATCTCAAAAGGAAAATACCAGTGATTATTTTCACATTTGGATTAATTACACAATTAAAACTCATTATATAGGTTTATTACATAATAATTCTGTGATAATAATATTTTTATTGTTCAATATAAGAGCCCACACCTGTACACAAAAGCAAGGTTGCTGACAACTTAGTTATGTAGTTTTATAGCAAGAAGAGGTGGCAACAACATGAACATAGTGACTGTTCCTTGAATTGTATTTTACCTGGATAAACTGTCCTTGGTTGAATTCAGTCTTGGTCAGATAATGTCCAGTCAAATGTGAAGAGAGTTGCAGTTTTCTTTTCATCCCAGAGGTCAAATGCAAGAGCATTTGAGCAGCTTCTGTCAACTAGAAATCTTGACTGGACTTGAAGTCACATATTGTCATTTAAAAAATGTTTTCAGTTAAATTCACAGTGAGGGATGACAGAATGCTTTCTCTGGATTTGATGGATTTCAGAACTGAAATGGATCCTGAATGCCAAAATACATCAGATGTTATATATTTCTAATCAAGTGTATGTAATACTCATAGTCTTATGGGAGCGTAAACTTAGGCAAACATGACTGCAAACATACAGAAACCAGATGACAAACCAGTCTGAGCTCAGGGTCTCTTTAGCTATCGTATTGTCTCACATAATCTTTGTCTGCAGGTGGGCTTTCCCCTGTTATCGTGGAATTGTAGAGGTTAAAATATCCATTTTGAGCCCTTCAGACTGGTTTGTCGCCTCTAATTTTCAATGTCAAATAATTTTGAAACTCAATACTAAAACTGTTAATTTCCTTCGATGTGTATATCAAAATTCTAGAAAGCACTAAAAATACATACATTTTGACAAAATACATTACCTTTAAACTTTTACATGCATCTCAAATGTTTATACATCTTAAATATCGCGATGGCCAGACATGATCAGCGCTGATAAAGTGCAAAATCACAACCTCTTACAGTAAACCCCATACTGCAGCACACGTATTGCAGTATTAAATGGCTTATAATGATATGCTTATAATAACTAGTTATCCATGAGCTTTAGACTCATCTGTCAGCCTTTAAATCATCTGATAATCCTCCACACGCCTGCTGAAGCTTTATTAAATACATGATCAGTAAACATGGTGAAATGCACCAAACTGTCCAGTAGCACTGATAATCGAATGGAAATATGGAGAGAAGAACACTATGAGAGTCATTTGGGACTTTCCAGCATTACTGTGAATACAGAGGTCAAACAAGCTCTGTGGGCGTATGCGGGTAATTTACATAAACATCCTAAGGGTTTTTTTCTGAGTTGTGGCTTGATGTCCAACTAGAAAGAGAAGTAAAGTATGGTTTTATGAAGCAAGCATCACTGGTGAAAAGGCATCAGTAAGTTATAGCATTCAGTTAGAGCTGTTCGGTTACTCCCCTTCAGTACCACGATGAACACTGATTCGTGATGTTCTGTATATATTAGCCCTCCTAATACATTTCTTGTCAGTGTATGTACATGTTAGAATAAAGACTATGTGCAGATCTCTGCTGACCATAATAATGCACCATAAATGTTCTCTCTCATTGCCAAAATATCCTAAACCATTGAAGCTGCGTCATTTTCTCTTTCCTCACTTGTGATTTCATGTCCAGTCTGCCAATAAAGAGGCAAGTGAGAAAAGCTTAGCAAAAGTACTCTCACAGTCTGTTTTTAAAATGTAAAATTCATACATGTGCAGAAACACAAATACATTAAACATAAATAGCTCCCAAATCTACTATATGTGATGCTTTTATGATTCTTTCTTTCTTTCTTTTCTTCTTCTTAGGAAACAGAAAACTCTACTGTCACACACCAGTGTTACATCCTCTTCAAGTCTTGTCTCATATTACCATAACCGTCGTCCAGTGTAGTTAACTGGGGCTGTGGGCATCTACAAGAGACAAATTATTAATGAACAGATACAATATTGTACTGAATCAATACTTAATTATTGACGAGAGAGAGTCAAATCCAGAGTGTGCAGCTCTGCCATACTTACTGTACCACCGTTCATGACCAGAGCCATCTCAGTGGGCTGGTAGACGTGACCTCTGAAGGCGATGCCCGTACGCATGCTCCCATGGTTGCCTTGGTATGTTCCACTTCGAAGAGCTGACAGACCAAAATGATAAAGCACACACACATACACATGTTGCATCTTCTGTATTATAATAAGACAGTGCCCACTATGACAGATGGCTGTGCTATAGACTGGGACAAATCCTACGTGCGTCATGCTCAGGTTGAAGTGTAATCTTCCCACCACCTGGGTGCCTCAGAGGTCCTTCACACCTATAGTGAGCCCACAAGGATGATTTTAATTATTATGGTTGATTTTCAGGACTGTGTGTTCTTGCAGGCTCTTCTGTCAGTTTTGTTGGGCAGAATTATACCCTTGTCATCCTTACTGGTGCATGGAGTTAGGCATCCTGCTGTTTTAGAATTGTTAAGTGGGATGAGTTATTAAGGTGCCATTCATTTGGGATCTTGGATTGACATGAAACTTTCCCAGCTGAATCACCAGTCCAAACCATTAAACAATGCATTAGAAAATATCAAGTTCTTTGATCAAATGTCAAATTTACAGTTCTGTTGACACAAAAGCTTAAAGATAAAAGTGAACTATGACTCCCAAAGTGCATTTCACCAAGTAGAATAAAGCACTGTGTCAACAACTCACTTTTAATGTCTGGCTGCATTTTGGATAAATTTGTCAGCTATAACACATTTTGTTCCTGAGTTGCAACAATAAAGCATTTTGAAATCCCTGCTGCAATGAATGACACTGACTGGCTGAGGCACATGGGTATTGTAGTATTTTGAGCTGTACGTCGTAATAAACCAGGATGCTCTTTACATTATCCGGGAGAATCCCATGTTTCTATGTTAAGGAACACTGAAAAGGCCTCCCACACAAGCTCATGATAATGTTGAATTTCCCAAGATGTCATCATTAGAGGACCTAACTGTGAGCGAGTGGAGTGAAGAGGTGATGAGTTGCAGACTGTCCATTTCTGCATCGCTTTATAAACAAAAAATGTGAAATATGTATCTCTGTCATATGCCAGAACATAAAATGACGGGGGGTCATACAGTCAGTGAACGCCTCAGCAGCCTAATGCCACAATGCGTAGTTTGACTCCAGGGTATTCCATTTTAAGTTTGCTGTCTCTCCCTGCACTATCAGTCCACTAAAGGCAAAATACCAAAAGACAAATCTTAAAACAAATAAACAAACAAATAAATAAATAATCAACAATATTTGCACAACGACAATTGTATTATGTCTTTTCTAGACATTTTAAAGCAAAACTATAATTGGGTTTGTTTTTACTTTATCTCTGACCACCATTCCTATCCATCATATTAACACATTTCTCACAATCACTCCTTTCAGCCACAAAGTAAAACAATTTGTGATGTATTTCTTACCCACGTTACATAATTTTCCTTTCTGTATGGCTTCACTATGCTCTGTCTCCTCTTCAGTCAGATGCACAATAAACAACACCTACCACTGGTCTCTGTGATTCCACTCAGTGTTTGTTCTGGTTTCCCATGCTTTAGCTCCTCATCTGTGCATTTGGCTTCAAGCAATATGGAGAGCAGTCACAGTGAAATTATTAAAAAATGTTCCTGTAGATAAGCCTTATGGATAATCAGGCATTTCATGAGGTTTAGTAGGATTTGGATTGTGGTTAATACCAGCCACCATTTGCTGCAAACAAATCTCAGCTGCAGCACTCATGGTAGTATAATGCTGTTGTCATGGTACAAGTTAAATGGGAATTTAAATAAGTTTTTAGGTGAAAAAATAGTGTTTTTATGGGATGATATATAAATATCTTAGATCATTTTTTGTTAAAGTTGAGTTTTCATGACTCTGTAAAGGCCACGTGTCACTTGCTCTTAGATGCCATTATAAAGCTTAGATAGAGTCTCTGACATCTCTGCAGTAAAAAAAAAAAACATGGTGTAATAACAGCTCTCATGTATAGTTTATAGTGTCACCATGTTTATTGTGTTCACAGGATGAGTCCATTTAAAAGACTCACTGATGTGAAATCATGATAAAAACCATAAAGCTTACTTATTTAGTTTATGTATATTTTTATAGTGTTCACATCCTCAATAAAAATGTTGACTGCTGGGCAAACAAAATGTGGCTGTAGAGCGAGAGTGACCATATATTTTTTTCTTTTTTATGGGTGGGGTGTCAGTTTATTTTAAGAATCATTCACAAAGCGTTTTATTTCTAAAACTACAGTAGGTCCTAAGTCTGGGAGAATTTAGAGGCAGTCCAGAAAATGTTTAAGTCACATACGGACATTACCGTTGTACAAGAATGTACAAGGTCAGCAGTTGCTTTGGGTCAAAGCTAGAACACTGATACCTTCCTAAACAACAATAAAAAAATCAGTACAGCAGGTGAAAGCTACATTTAGGAGAGAGGAAGAGAGAAGAAGCTGCTGGACCAGTTAGCAGCTATTATCAGACGAGGAGAAGAAAAAGGTCAATTACTGTATCCATGGACATCAGAAACAGATTGTTTTAACATAAGAAGACAAATGAAGAAACACATACATTTCCATATAAACTGTATTTTGTAATTGTAACTAATTAGTAAATAATTAATTAACTTTTGAAATTTTTGTGTGGTTTTATTTAATGAATGTTTTAATTGAATTTACATTTACAATTAATTTAGAATTAAATTTATATTTTAAAACGTATATTTAATTTCATGTTTAGTCAAATCATCAGTCTAGTTTTTTTTGATACTGTCCTCTGTACTGATGAATATTTCTTCCAATCCACTGTCACAGACTGGTCACATGTCACTGTAAACAGAGTAAGTAAATTAAATCGTTAAACATTATCATCCCTTCTGTTCACTTAGGAGTTGTCTCAGTCCTGTAGTAAAAGTTATCAGCAGCTTTGTGAAAAGCTCTTAAGAGGGAACTCTAAATTTTAGTGCTATGTCTGAATACTCCTAATAGCAAAATAAGACGCTTTGTGAATATGGCCTTTGGTCACCAATGAAATTTATTTAAGTTAAATTGGCAAGAGCCAAACTTAGAACAGCCACCGTTATTGCTCAATAGTTAGCTTTGACTGCAGTGCTGAAGTAAAATGCCAGACCCCATGAAAACGTGTCACTTTTACTCTTTCACTGAATGTAGAAAATACAGTCATTCACCATTTTTGGAAATGACTCACATCCATTTTTGTTGTCAGTTGCCTGGCAACAATGTTCTCATGACTTCCTATAAAACACATATTTTGTTGAAATATAACCTAATCCACTCTAGATGTACCGTAGATACCATTATGCTCAGGTTGCAACAGATTTTTTTTAAATTTCCATTATATCCATTGCAAAATACACAGTGAAACACACACACACACACACACACACACACACACACACACACACACACTTATTACATAGGCCTACTTGTATTGTGCTCCTCCATAGAAAAAGCTTGGTTTTCTGGGAAGGGTCGGTGAGCGTGTGCAGCAGGCTCATCTCCAAAATGTGGAGGAGGAGATGTGTGACTGGTGTCGAAAAAATCTTGCGTGTTAGACTGTGGAAGTTTGCTTAGACACAGGTACACCTCTGGGATAGCATGGAACAAAAGCAGGATCCAGCCCTGAAGGACCAGGGCCACTGCCAGCGCAGGCTCATCCATCACCTTCACATCCTTCTTTCCTCCTCCTCCCAGCCTCTCCCCTTTCCCCTTTCCCTTCAACATCTGGCTGCCATAAAGATAAAACCCCAGCCAAGCCACCCACAGCAATGCTGATGCCAGACTGGATAGGAAGAGCCAGATAGCGTTACATTTCCATCTTCGTTTTTCACTCTCTCCTTCTCTGTCATCTTCACTGCCACCTCCTCCCTCTACCCCCAACTCTCCTCCACACAGCACCACCCCCAGAGAAAGCCCCATGGCTATGAGGAGCAGGCCCAGGGTGTAGCTGCATGCCAGAGCAAAGTCCAAGGGTGGATATTCACACGCTGGGTGACCCTCCCTAACTACTGTCAGCAGAACCCATTCAGCAGAGATTATCCCCTGAACCAAGGCCAAGGCTAGGCCAAGTGCTGCCAGTGAACTGCCCAATGGGCTTGTCTTGCCAGCCACCAGCCTCCTGAGCCTCACACCCTGCACGACCAAGCTGGAGAAGCAGAGGGCAAAGAGGGGCCCCCAGAAGGCCCTGCGGATCACACATAGCGCCTGATTCTTCCCTACCAGGAAAGCCAAAGAGATGGTGAAAAGCCCAAGGAGTGTTCCCAGGAGCAGGAGAAGAGGTCCTATGCTGGAGCGCTTGGCGGGGTCAGAAATGGAATGCAGCTTGACTAGCAGGAGCACAGCAAGGACCACAGAGGTGAGGCCACCGCTGCAGGCCACGGCCTCCAGAACCACACCCCAGACTGACTCCAGGTCACACAGCACTCTGTAGGGAGGGTCCACATCCACACTACACCCCCGAGGAGGAGGGGGAGAGGGGTGGGCTGAGCCATAGGCAACCAGTGACAGGAGGCAGATGGTGAAAGGGCTGACTGCCATCTTAGAGATACAGAGAGAGAAAAATGTACTGATGAGGAAAGGCAGAGAAAGGGTTAAAAGGAGAATGTGAGGTAAAGGTACAGAGAAGCAAACAAGAGCAGTGACACTGTGGAAAAAAAGATCCAGAGACAAGGCAGGCAGGAAGGTGAATGTAGATATGAAATGTATTGGTCCATGATTCACAACATACAGCAGAAACAACAGTTAGTATATTAACATCTAATAAATCTATCTATCAGAGAATAACATGCTTCTCTGTGTTTCAGACACACACAAATACAAAAACACACTCAGGCACTCACAGCACAGAATAGACCTGCTTTTAGCACTGGGCAATGGTTTCCATGGGAACTTGAAACAGCGTGGGCTGACTACATCGCACACTGGGCGACACAGGTTTCAGTACCCGAAAGCACAGAGAAACGCACGACTACACACATAGACACAATACAATGCAAATTTGTACTTGTTTGCACCCGAGAACCCTCATTGAAACCAAACATTCCCAGCACTAAGATGAACAGAATTTTAACCTTTACCCTAACTGTGAATAAGTGTGGCCATGATGTTCTTCCTTTTAAAAATGTCCTCAGTGTACATATAAGCATACACACATACACATGCAATAAATACCACAACATTAAACAACATCATTCTTGATTTTAAACAAAAACTCACCTCTGTTCGTGACTCGAATTTGTGATTATTGATGGTGAAGAGGCATCATACTTTTCCAGTCTGCACTTTACTTTCTAGCCACAGTACTTTTATAATCCCAGTTAATGAAATCCTTGTGACAGCAGAAACAAAACGGTTTCCATTTTGCCTTTGAAAATGTCCCTTATGTCGCTCACAGCTCTCACTGTTTCAAAGTACAAGATAACACAGTCTGTGAGAACAACAATGTCCTGCTGCTGATGCTGATGCTGCTCCAATGAGATGTCCGGCTGTTCCGAGAATTCACAATTATGATGCATGCCTTGATACTTCACACACCCACATAGTCAAATATATCTTCTGTCTCTCTTTCACTCTTCTCTCTCACTGACTCTGCCTCTCTCGCTCCCTCTGTCCCCCTCTTTCTATTCACTCTGTCTGCATGCTTCTCCCTGCTTCATGCTGGATCTGCGGAGGTGTCAACAGAAATGCAATCCCCACTTTAGCTTTCTGCACCCACACATAAAGAGAGAAGGATTTGCTGAAGCACCTGTCTAACTAGGAAGAAATGTGGTAATAAGTGCACTATATAAGCATGGCAAGGCATTGCTAATCCAATATTAGTCACTCATTTGCACATCCCAGTGTTATTTCCTGCCTTCAGGCTCCCATGTCTTCCTCTTAACACTTAAACATTTCTTTCTCACACCCAGAGATGTGGAAGATATAGATTTATCATAGATCACCAGACCAAAACAACCAGAATTCTCTTCAGCAATAAGACGTATTGATGGTGAGTGCTGCAGAGTGAAGATAGGATTTGGATGGGGAAGAGGGACAGATGGTCAGTCCAAACACAGGTGAACCTTGTGGCCACCCTAGTACAGTGTTACATAATACCCTTGAAGACATGATTCATCCAAGTCTCCCTTTAAAATGGAATAATCTCCTTCCTTGGAGTTGGCTTCATGTGAAGACAACAGGACAGAGAAGTGCTGACTAACGTGGGTCATCAATCCTAATCTGGGTAATCCAGAGGTTATATGGTCATAGTCCAATAGGACCTTATCAGAGATGGCCCATCCCATAATCCTGGTTTTAACCTACCTCAGGTCTCTATAATAACCCTCCACACAGAGACACATACAAATTGCACATAGATGACACAAAGGAAATACACAGTCCTCTCTGTTATGAGTCTGAAAAACCACTTACAGAGATCTAAAAACATTTACCACTGTAATTTCTTCCCCTTTGCCATGAGGTACAATAGCATTAGACATCTAAGGTCTGAGCGCCTTGATTAAGCCTATCAATCAGCCATCACAGTGTGTGATTTGTCATTACAGGCATGTGTTTGTGCAGCTGGTCAAAATGTTCTGTTTGTGGAACAAGGGTCTTCTTTTCATCATTTCTTCTAAAGTGGCACTAGAGACCAAGTATTACTGTAAACAGCCCACTTCATAATGAGCAGGAAGTGTTGGTGGGGTGGTGTTGTTGACTGAAGGCTGCTGTCTCTCGGCCCGCTGGCGCCATCTGCTGTCTAGATGGAGAACTACAGGAAGCTGTAGTCTGAGGTCAAGTAGATCACCGCCACAAAGAGGATTACATTGTTTTGCTTTGGTAGATGACCTTAAATGAAGTTTGTTGGACCTCCAGCAGATTCAAAAACTCATGTCTCTCTCCATTCTTCTTCTTCTTCTTCTCTGTATGTGACCTCTTTCTGTATCACAGCATGTAAAGTCATGGTGTAAAATCATCTTAATACATATTACACATTGTATATAAAAAGTTTTATTGGTCTCACTCATTTTGTTATATAAGTTAACATTTTTCACTGCATCACACCTTTGAGGGAGATTTGAAGGCCAGTTTCCTGTTAAATGCAGCATAAAATTAAAAATAAAATAAAGAGAGACCTTTTTACAGCAGACATTCTGACTTACATGTAGCAGAAACAGCATAAGCTAACACTGTCAGCTGTGTTGCAGTTAGGTATTCCACCAAGCCATGTACAGTACCAGGACTATGAAATGGATACCTATGGCCTTCATGTCAGAATGTCTGCTGTGAATAAGCCTTGTTCTGCAGTAATATGTCTGTTTGTTACCTATTGTACACCCCCTTCCCCTCATTATTTTTCACTGAAACATTTTGGGCTGTTTTTATGGTGTAAATGGACTTACCTTGTATAGCACTTTTCTATACACTCAAAGCATGTTTACTATTTGCCCTTTCACGCTCCCAAGTGCACACACCATTGATGCCAACTTGAGGTTCTATGACTTGCTCAGCTTGTTTCAGCAGTTGGCCCAGAGAAGCCAGGAACAGAACCGTCGACCTACGGATTAGGAGACGACCCTCTCTACCTCCCGAGCCAGTTATTATTATTATACTTCACCTAGATTGACACGGCTTCACTTTATAAACCTTATTTTGATAACTCAGAGATCAAAGAGCCATTATTTTGTTTATGAATGCTAACTACTAAGAAAATGAAAGTTATATTTTAGGGGTGATTAAGTGGTGATTTATTCATTTCACTCATTCCATGGTACAATCAGCAAGTTGCTCATGGTTACAATAACATGCTTTGTTAACAGAATAAATTCAGTGAATAAACAATGTAACCTAAGATTTGATAGTTAATAACTTTTTGCAGACATTTTATTTTAAAAAACCCCTATCATAAAAGTTACCATCTGATGTTGTTGCCTGAGTTTAACACTGAGCTATGTTGTGTGGAGACGATATCACTCTGGACAAGTCAAGCAAACATGATTATGACAGAAAGACTTACATTTTTACAACATGATTGCACATTTCACATTATCAGATATAAAGAAAAGAAGAAAGCAGAGCTGTTGTGTAATCTTCTAGCTACTGCACCTATATGTACAGTACAGAATACGACAAGAACAAATATGCATTTTGCACAAATGAGTGCAGGGTTTATTTAGTCATGGTTGGTTTCTCTGCCCTTTGTTGTTATTTCAGCAGAGCTTTCACTGCAGTCCTGTTTCACATTCGTTTATAGACATGCAGGACGTTGTTACATGAGGGGCAGTGGTGCTCCACGCCTTTACGAGAATTCACGCAGAACGGGATCAGACAGCAAGGCCAGATTCTGGTGTGGAGTGTCAGACAAATGTCACAAATAATGTTTATTACTTGGTGTACTGGAACCTATGGTATGTTTAAACAGTATGGGAGGTGTGTGTGTTGTGTGTGTTGGGGTGTGTACTCACAGCAAGGCTCCTAGTATACCACAGATAAGCCAGGTCAGCAAGCCATTTTTGTACGTAAGAGAAGTGATAATAGTGCTTTGGCAGCGAGGACACATCATCTGTCCAGGAGCATCACTTGGCATCGGCTGCACCACCACCACTGTGAACAGGAAAAAAATTAATTCACTCTATTAACAACTACAGTCATAACCCATCACTGAACTCAGAGTTATGTGAGGTGCAAACAGTTTTTTCCCATATTATACAAATTTGAAGTTATTTTATTGTATCTGAGATAGCTGGAGAAAGACACTCACCAGACTGTACAAGCTGAGGTTGTTGTGCATTGTACTGGTAAACGGGTTGTTGATATGGACCTGGGAAGGAGACACTGAACGTGAGAAAAGGCTGAAACAAAATGACAGATGAGCTGCCTAAAGGCTCCTACCACATGGACTAATATGACAGGAAAAACTGAAGAAATAAGTGTTTCCCCTGTCTCAAGATCTTCAGAAGTACCAATTAGGGTGGGACAAAAAGACAATAAAATAGTCAGAGATACAGTCATACCCTATGATTTATTACTGATATCAGAAGTAAATTACGGAGCCCTTGACAAAGAAATTGTTGCAAATATCCACAGATGGAATTTGATACCGCACTTCAGTCTTAGTTCAAGTATAGTAATGAGTACAAAACTTTGTAATTACCAATGAATAAAGTGGGTTTAGCTCTTCCATTTATGAAAGACTATTAGGAAACAGCCCAACTAAGGCCCGAATGGTTTGTTTTGTTTATCTTCCCTCAATAGACAGTCCAAAAACCAAAGAGGTATTCACTTTATGACAGGAGACAGATAATATTTGGTTAAGTACAGACCTTAATCATTCCTGATAACTCACCTGGTGTATGCCTACTGTCTTATAAAGCTAGATGGAAAGAAACTGAGCAAACAATAGAAATTGGGGCTATACACATAAATTGAATTGAATTTAAATGAAACTTCAAAAAAAAAAAGTTAAACATTAAATTACAAAAAAAGAAGATATTTAACCAGCATTGGAAAACAACAAGCTCTTCATCTCGAGGAGAACTTCACTGGATAGTGTTATTTGCTATGTCCGTCACCAAAAAATCTTAACTTAAATGATTAACCATCAGCTAAAACCTTTGGGCATCATTAGCTGCCTAGTGTAAGTCACATGAGCTAATCAGAGATTCTCAAACAGTAAGAAATCATGAGTTAAGTTCATTATTTCCTGTCATTAGTATTTTGCAATACTGTTTGTTTTGTTCTGTACTATGCATTACTAAAGAACAGCTAGCTTTCTTTGTTAAAAAACAGCATAATGACACAAGGTTGACCACCAGCAGTAGACATCATTTTAATATCAGACATCTGCTACATTGCTGTAAGAGAGAAAAACAAGCAGGTAGAATAACACAGATCAAAGTCCCTGATGTCTTACCAGGCTGGGCAGGAGGCTGAGGCTGGGTACCCATGTCCGCTCCAGTCTTATATTCTCCAGGGTATGGTGGGGGGGATGGTCCCTGAGATTCTGGATTATTATCCATGATATCTGTCTGTTAGACCAGGGAAAAGGCTTGTAAGGCAGTGAAAATAAGATTTTCAATAAAGGAACAAAAGTCTGGTCTTGTAGTCCAAATGTCTCCTGATCTCTAAAGGAGCACGATCAGTGCAAGCCAGGTCTTTATACTTTCTGTACCCACTGTATATACATCACCTGTTTTGGAACTGTAGCCACACCAAAAGACTTTGGATAGATAGTGAACATTATTTTCAACATAGCTGCATAGACATCCCCAAGGTTTGAGAATGTCGTCCTGGATTACACCGTTTTTGAAAAAAATAGCTGTGACTCATTTTTTGTCATTAACCTTATCGTGCTTCTAGTTAAATACTACATACATAAATGCAAACATCATGATAGTAGACCCATATTTTGTGTCTTCATGAAAGGCTTAAAAACTATAGAGAAACATTCTTCATCTAAGAACAAAAAGGCTATGATGACTATTAATTTATGTCACAGATACAACCTTATTGTATAATTTTTTTGACTTATTCACCACTTTTGTTTTGTTGTTTTTTCCCTTCTTTGTGGCTGTATGTATGGATTCCCCTCGGGCATGTCATATGTTCGTATTGTACTGTACAATTGTTCCCCTTTCTCTGATGATTATACATTATAATTGTTCAATAAAACTAAGAGAAAAAAAGTGGACTGTTTGTTAATATTCATGGGAGGCCAAGATGGTGGCTAGTTAAGTGCTGGTTTCAGAGCTCCAATAACAACAAGCTCAAAATTGTACAAGCTTTTTCAGATAAAATAAACCTATAGATGTCTTATAACCATTCCAAGTGGCAAAAACAAAAGGAAAGACTGTGCAGAAAAACCTATACTGACAAAATAACTTTCACATTTATGCTTGTGAGTCAAACAGAGAAAGACTTCTCTGACATTACGTTACCAGAAACTCCTTCCAAATCTTCAGTGGAAAAAAAAGATGAGCCAACTGATGCTAATGACTCAAATGACATCATAACAAGGCTCTCCATTCTAATTAATGATTGAGCTGATAACCTTGAGAGTGGCAACACCATTAAAACTGAAGGCCTTAAAAAATGGACTTCTTATCCGAGCAGGTGAAAGATAGTGGAGAGCCGAGTATAAATGATTACCACTTCTTTGTCAGGGCCGCTCGGCGGCCGCTGCCTCTCCTCCTTTTTGTCTCTTTGTTTTCTCCGTTTTGTGGGCTCTGCACCTCAGCTGTGTTGCATTCCAGTAATTAGTAACTGGTTGTCAACGCACACAGCTGAGGTGCATCCCGAACATTAGCCATCATTAGCGACTGATAGCAAACATAGCTAACAATAGCTGACTGATATCAGACATAGCTCAACATAGCGCCGCTTTATGTCAGTAACTATGGAATGCTACGCTGACAGTTACTGTTGCGTTTTGGCTTGACTCTGATTACTCGACATAGGCGTTACACTTCACACACCCTCAGTTTTTGGTTCGTCTCTGTGGCTTGGCTTTTGGACTATGCTTACCCTGTTTGTCTACCGTGAGTTTGTGTGAGCACTTGTTCGTCCTGGTCCCCTTTGTTATCACTGC
The DNA here is from genome assembly GCF_001952655.1 of Monopterus albus. Lineage (NCBI taxonomy): Eukaryota > Metazoa > Chordata > Actinopteri > Synbranchiformes > Synbranchidae > Monopterus > Monopterus albus. The sequence goes on along the minus strand of NW_018127909.1, from coordinate 5,081,303 downwards.
CCCTCCTTTGTTATCACTGCCCTTCCTTTGTTATAAGTATTACGGACCCTGTTGTTGTTGTTACGTTTGGCTTTGTCTTGCTTTTTCCCCCATTAAACCTTTGTTTTGTACTAGCACCTGGGTCAGCTATCTTGTGTCCTACCCCTAGTTCTCCCTCACCCTCCTGGCGAGGGGGGCTAACCCTAACATTCTTTGACCGAGTTTGTTGTTAAGACCCAGCATCTCCTTCTCTTTAAGGCAAATTGCTTTTTCTTTTGAAATTCATAATGTAGTGTAGTGATTTTACATTCTTGTACTCAGAAGCAAACCAAAATATTAGAGCAATACAGTGATACAAAGAAGATAAAAAACACAGGTAAGCTGTTTCACAAAAAAGATAGTAGGTGAGGTAGGAAATATGCTTCTCAGAATGGCAGACACATACAGTTGGTACAAAATGTTTTAAGGCCCTTTCAAGTTGTTTTCCATGTTTGTTATATTTCAGACTCATCTCAAAGTGGATTTGAATCTTTTTTCCACCAAGCTACACAAAATCCAGGTGTCACTGTCGGAGTAGTGGAGAGTCCAGCCTCTCTCGAGGAGCATAGTTCCAGAGCCTCAGCTGTGCGTCGAGGCGAGCCCAACTATCTCTACCTAGTATCTCTCAACCTCCCGCACAAGCTCAGGCTCCTCCTTCCCCACCAGCGAGGTGACATTCCATGTCCCCAGGGCTAGTCTCCATGTCCAGAGATCGGGACATCGGGGCCCTTGCCTTTGAATGCTGCCCAATCCACTGTGCACCAGCCCCTTATGAATCCTCCTGCAGGTGGTGGCCCCACAGGAGAACGTCCCCTTGTCGCTTGTTTGGGCTAAGCCCGGCCGGGCCCAGCGGGAACAGCCTCACATTCGAGCCCCAACCTTGGGCCTGGCTCCAGGGTGGGGCCCCGGTTGCACCATACTGGGTGACATCATGGTCCTTGATCTTCTTTTTTTCGTAAGAGGTCTTGAACCACTCTTAGTCTGACCCGTCACCTAGGACCTGTTTGCCT
>NW_018127909.1:5073213-5080069 GCF_001952655.1 Monopterus albus | reverse complement strand
TGGTGAAGAAGGAGCTGAGATGTAAGGCAAAGCTCTCGATTTACTGGTCAATCTACGTTCCGACTCACCTATGGTCATGAGCTTTGGGTCATGACCGAAAGGGCAAGATCCCGGATACAGGTGGCCAAAATGAGCTTTCTCCGCAGGGTGGCCGGGCGCACCCTTAGAGATAGGGTGAGCAGCTCGGTCACTCGGGAGGAGCTCAGAGTAGAACCGCTGCTCCTCCACATCGATAGGAGCCAGCTGAGGTGGCTCGGGCATCTGTTTCGGATGCCTCCTGGGCGCCTTCCTAGGGAGGTGTTCCGGGCGGGCATCTTCCACCGGGAGGTTGCCCCGGGGAAAACCTAGGACATGCTGGAGGGACTATGTCTCTTGGCTGGCCTGGGAATGCCTCGAAATCCCCCTGGAGGAGCTGGAGGAAGTGTCTAGGGAGAGGGAAGTCTGGGCATCTCTGCTTAGACTGCCGCCCCCATGACCCAGTCTCGGATAAGCCGAAGAAAATGGATGGATGGATGGCTACACAAAATACTTCACAATAATAAAGTGAAAACAAGTCTTGGGAGTTTTTTTTGTTGTTAATTAATTAAAAATAAAAGACTGAAATATCCCATTTACACAAGTGTTCAGACCCAATGTTATGACACTTGCAATTAGGCTCTGGTGTATCCTGCTACTGTCAAGAGTCTTTGAGAGGTTTCTACAGCTTGATTAGAATCTACCTTTGCCTAACTTAATTTATTGTAATTAGGAAAGACACATATAAGGTTCCACCCCTGGTCTAACCCAAACAATGAGTCCTCGCATGCATGCAAACCTCAGGAGTGACTGATTTGTTTGGTAAATTGAGTTTTTCTTAAGTTGCCAGTTGGCCATGTTTTATTCCTTTATACAAGCTTACCCTTTTTTATTGGCATAATTCTTAGACTGTAAACTTAGATTGTTATTACAATGTTATATTACAGTTTTTATTACTTCTGTTAGGTTTGATCCAGTGCTTTAATTGCATGGCTGTATTAAGGACATGGTGACGTCACAAAGTCCGACAGAATGGTAAAGAGCAGACTGTGAAGTCAGCTGACTGGAAGAAGGTTTGGTCTCTACTGCGAATTTTTTTTTATTACTAACAAAGTAAAAGAAGTGATGTATAAACTTGTTCATAGATGCTGCCCTACCAAACAATATATGTATAGATCCAAACAGGACATTGATATGAAATGCTCTTCTTGTGCCACTTGTGAGACATGCAGCTTAGGTTGATTGGTGAACTCCAGATTGAGGTCATTCCGCACTAAAAGGCACATGACTGCTTGCTGAACGAGTCTCAGACCATGATAAGACTGAACTATTTGGCCACAATTCCCAGCAGTGTGTGTGGAGTAAACCAGGCACTGAGCATCACCTCATTAATATCATCCCTACAAATATGTTGGTGACAGCATCAGGTTGTTGGGATGTTTTTCTGCACCTGGAACTGGGACACTAGTCAGGATAGAAGGAAGGATGGATGCAGAAAAATACAGAGCAATCTTGAGTAAAAAGTTCCTCCAGAGTGCTCAGGATCTAAGGCTGGGCAAAGATAAGACAACAACCTGAAGCATATGGCCAAGAAAACACAGGAGTAGCTTCAGGAAATCTCTGTGAAAATCCTGGTGTGGCCCAGCCAGTCTGGACCTGGACCCAATAGAGCATCTCAGGACCAGAAAATGGTTGTGCACCAATGCTTCCCATCCAGTATCACATGGTCATAAGTATTCAGACAGCATGTAATGGAAGAAATTTCCAAAAGAAAGGTAAGGTGCCAAACCTGCAGTTTCACTCTCAAGACTTGAGGCTGTTTCCAAAGATGCTTTAAGCAAGTACAGAGTGAATGGTCTGAATGCATATGTTTCAGTGTTTTATTTTTAGATACATTTACAAAATGCTCCAAAAACTAATTTTTGCTTTGTCATTGAAGAACTGTGTGTTGATGTAGGGGGGAAAGAACTGAATCCATTTTCAGATGAGTCTGAAACTTAACAAAATGGGGAAAATGTGAAAGGGTCTGAAAATTTTCTCTACCCACTGCAAGTTGATTCTTCACAAAAAATTACAGTTTTATATCTTTATGTTTGAAGCCTGAAATGTGGCAAAAGGTCGCAAAGTTCAAGGGGGCCGAATACTTTCGCAAGGCATTGTATGTGTACAACGAGGTGAAGGAATATGGAGCAGAACCGGGTGTCGAGCGGCAGTCATGGAAAACATACAGTCAGTGATGAGATGATAAGGAGGAGGCCGGGCTGCGGACGCTAGGATTCACTCCTGGACTGGTCGTGGTGGTAGGTTGCTGAGGGACAAAGTCAGAGAAACAGTTAATGGGAGACTGTGCATCGACCTGTGTGGTGGAGTGATGTGGAGTTGAGGAGGTCCGGAGAAGCGATAGCAGCTGGGAAGATAAGACACGGGGCACAAGGCAGGAACGGAGCTGGGATGAAGAACGTGAGCAAATACATAAAGTAGACAAAATAATAGAACGGGCGAGAATATAAAAAGAACTGGCGGGGAAGTGGACGATGAGCACGGTATAAATAGGAAGAAACTAATCAGGTGCAGCTGGTGGTGATTCAGGGGACGTGAAGCAGGTGTGTCAGATAAAGAAATCAGGGGTAAGGGAGCTAAAATAGAGGGAGAGAAGTGGGAGAGGCAGGTGCAGCTGGGCAAACCTGACAGTAACAAACCTTTAGACAGATTAACAGTCTGTTCAGAAAAACATATGATCACGGCCTCTTCATAGAGTAAATATAGTTTCTTTGGCTGGACCAGAATCTCAGTCAGGTAGGGGTTACAGGTCATAGTCAGGGCCAAAAGCTGTTCATAAACAAATAGGTAGATCTGTGAAAACAGTCTGAACAAAGAGCAGATGACTGGCAAGTAGGAGGCAAGCAAAGTGTCCTAGCACAGAAAAAGCAGGCAAGGTAGAGGGGAGTGGGCAGAGTCAAGGTCAAAAAGTGAAAGTTTGTAACCAGAACTGACAAGCAGGGACGAAAGAGATTCTTAGTACACAATCTGGAAAAGAGTGAATGCTGGCTGCTGGCTTTTAACAGGCTATTCATGCTCTGTATGTCCATGTGACTGCTAAGGTCGAGTGATGTAGTTTTTGCAAACTTCACAGGTCTGTCAGGGTCTGCCAAAAGTTTGTGTCCACGCAGATGGTCAGCACAGCAAAAGTCCTGACTGCACATGTTCCAGAATGTTCGGAAACCATCAGCATACGCAGACAGAAGGCGGACCCTTGATTTGAACTATGAATCAGAACATGTGCGCATCCCTCGTCTGTGCCTGCCTGCGCATGAGCGTATGCGCAAAGCATGAATTCCCCTTAAGATGGCTGAGTGATGATGCAGATGAGAAGCAGGTGAGTGTGGGTGGAGCAGGGAAGGAGCAGATGGCATGGGGGTAAGTGGAAAACAGGCATGCAAATAGGAGGGGCTGAATGGGGGTAAGTGGAAAACAGGCATGCAAACAGGAGGGGAAGTCTGGTCTTGTAGTCCAAATGTCTCCTGATCTCTAAAGGAGCACGATCAGTGCAAGCCAGGTCTTTAAAATGTTTGTCCAGACTGAAACTTGCAAACCATCGGCTCCCTCTCATGAGTGAAAACTGGCTAATCTAGTTGCAGAGCATTTTAGAACAATGAGTGATGAGCTGTTAAAACTGTTTTCGTGTGTGCAAGCAAACAGGTTTTGCGGCATTGCATTTTCACATAAGAAGCAAACTATTAGCAGCAAAACTAGACACACTACATAACTGCAAATATCTCTGCTGCCACATGAGCATTCTTCTGTAGGTCAGCTTTATATAAACGGCACTCCTGTTTTATCAGACGCAGTTAGTGCAAAAGGCAAAGCAATGTATTATCCAAAGTATACAATTTTACCAGAACTTTCTTTCCATGTAACACACTTCTCCAACACACCTGTTAACACAAGCAAGGCATTTCTGAGCAAAACAGTGCACATTGGATTCAGGTTCATTCCTGTCAGATTCATCTGTTGTAAAAAAAATAAATACTCTTTGGTGACAGGTGTCGATTCACACCTCTGCCTCACTTTGTTGGAAGCAATGTGCAAGCAAATTTCTAACCAAATCTGTTGCATGGGGCAGCATGAGAGGTCAACATAAACAAGCCAATACCCAAATCACAAGTAAATGAAAGAAACATGACATTGTGTACAGAGGATACGGAAATGCATTGCAAATACAGAAAACACACGCAAACAGGGAAACATTGCAGGGTCTAAGTTATAATCACAATGCATATTTTACACCACAGACATTTTTATTTTATTTTATTTTCCTACTATAACAAGTCAAAATGGCTGCTATGAAAAGCCCCATAGACATTCGCTTAAAACTGGCACAGTAATTAATAATTACTAAAAGGCTAATGCTAGATATACATATTCAATAGCTTCAATAATATCTGATTCTGTGCTCCAAACACTATCACTCTCACACAATTAGAATATCTGAGAGAAGTAAAACTACTGTAGGTCCATTTTTTCAGGAGCAGTAGAATCTGTTGTGTTTTTATATAACTGAGACCTCAGGAAAAAGATTAAGATGTTTGTTTAGTTTTTTGTATGTGTTTGTTTGTTTTTGTCAAACTATTGCTTCCAATATCAATAATAAATTTTTATGGCGAATCAGACCGTGAAAACTAAAATAAATATCTTCAGTCATCCTGATCAAGTGCACTCAGCCGTTTGTATTCTTCTCATTCTGTAGCATTGCATGTAACTTGTGACATTTCTCTGTATGTGACTGAGATTACTGTATCTGCAGTGCCTTCCTTTGTGTTATGTATGTGTTGTAAAATTGGCAAATGTGTTACAGATGTTTGCTTGTATTTTAAATAGAGCATTTTCTAAATTTAACCTATGTCTTTTTAAAGTGCTAAAGATTTTCTTTATTTGTTTGTTTTCTCAAGCTGCATTGAGCTATCTTGAGATAGATAGATAGATTGTATTTCTTAATTGCACATTCCTTTTCCTTGTTTGCACATTCTTTTCTCTTTCCCATCCTCTCAGTTTTTCTTCTTCCTTGTTGCCTTATCGAAGAACATTGTACATGCACATTGAGAACCGCTGTACCAGAGTCCAAATTCCTTGTGTGTCCAACACACCTGGCCAGAAAAGCTGATTTTGATTCTGATCTTGAGAAAGACAAGTATAGTCCTGGGTGGAATGGCAGATCTTGTTCACCATGCTCTATTAATTTTGTACACTTACCGTAGCATGGCTGCAGTCAGAATACTAACCAATCTGTGCTTGTTGAAACTTTTACTCATAATTGAATATCCAAAGTGCAATAATTTTTTGTGACTTAAATAAAAGTCACACAGTTATTAAAAAACCTTGACAAGCCAACTTAGCACACACCCATAAATACCAGTCTTAGGTGAGGTCTACTGTTGTCCTTAGGTGAGGTCCTTTCACCTCATCAAAAAGGACAGAACTTCTATTTAGAATGCTCGTGTTTAGTTAGCACTCAAGCACACAACCATTTTAGATTTCTTCACACTCTATATAAAGCAATGTTTTAAGAGATTTTTAAACTGACTACAGTGATAGACAATCCTTTTCTGAATCTAAACAGCAGCTAAACTTAATCTAGCTGCTTAAACAAATTTCTCAGTAGATAACTACTTGTTTTACAAAAAAAAAACTAAATATAAATTTTAAAAAACAACTCACAGGTCAACAGATGCAAGTAAAGGAGAGCGCACCTGCACTCTGCTGTGTCACTCAGGACTGTCTAACCCAGGGGTGGGCAATTCCAGTCCTCGAGGGCCACTGTCCTACTTGTTTTCCCAACTATCCCTGCCTGACCTGCTGCTGATTACCTGGCTCAAGTGTGTTCAGCCAGTCAGAAGCTGGAAGATACCAATTCACTTTATCTTTCCTCACTCCACTTTCATCTAACATGGTATCTTCCAGCTTCTGACTGGCTGAACACACCTGAGCCAGGTAATCAGCAGCAGGTCAGGCAGGGGCAGTTGGAAAACAAGCAGGACAGCGGCCCTTGAGGACTGGAATTGCCCACCCCTGGTCTAACCCAAACAATGAGTCCTCGCATGCATGCAAACCTCAGGAGTGACTGATTTGTTTGGTAAATTGAGTTTTTCTTAAGTTGCCAGTTGGCCATGTTTTATTCCTTTATACAAGCTTACCCTTTTTTATTGGCATAATTCTTAGACTGTAAACTTAGATTGTTATTACAATGTTATATTACAGTTTTTATTACTTCTGTTAGGTTTGATCCAGTGCTTTAATTGCATGGCTGTATTAAGGACATGGTGACGTCACAAAGTCCGACAGAATGGTAAAGAGCAGACTGTGAAGTCAGCTGACTGGAAGAAGGTTTGGTCTCTACTGCGAATTTTTTTTTATTACTAACAAAGTAAAAGAAGTGATGTATAAACTTGTTCATAGATGCTGCCCTACCAAACAATATATGTATAGATCCAAACAGGACATTGATATGAAATGCTCTTCTTGTGCCACTTGTGCTGAAGATACAGTGGGTACGGAAAGTATTCAGACCCCCTTAAATTTTTCACTCTTTGTTATATTGCAGCCATATGCTAAAATCATTTAAGCTAATTTTTTCCTCAATGTACACACAGCACCCCATATTGACAGAAAAACACAGAATTTTTGACATTTTTGCAGATTTATTAAAAAAGAAAAACTGAAATATCACATGGTCATAAGTATTCAGACCCTTTGCTCAGTATTTAGTAGAAGCACCCTTTTGAGCTAATACAGCCATGAGTCTTTTTGGGAATGATGCAACAAGTTTTTCACACCTGCATTTGGG
>NW_018127909.1:5054666-5066440 GCF_001952655.1 Monopterus albus | reverse complement strand
GTTGTTTGTTAATAAAAAGCAGAGCCTAAGGTCAGGCAAAATGAGCCTACAAAACAATTCAGTGCAACAGGGCAGTCCTTATGCACTGCCCACCTCAAACCAGTGAGAAGAGCACTGAGAACAAATACAGAAATACTAAAATATCTCAGTTATACCAAGCTGCTATGTCAGTGTTGAACATGTGATGTGATTTCAGATCTATCGACTGATGCACCAGATGTTGTCCTTGCACGAGGGCTGCGTCTGACCACGGCTCAGAGGAGGAACTCCTCACAGAGCAAACCAAGAGCTCTAGTTGTCTTCGTGCCTGCTTAAAAAAATGCATTTCCATAGACTGACGGTGACAATTTGTAGAGGTCATGGTGTGTTTGTGTGGTAACAGCAGGCAGAAATGTCTGGTTAAAGATCACACTATTTTTTTCCAAAGATACCCCACAATCCTACAGTAACAAATCCCCTAAAAAACTACATATAACCTAGTAAAACATACAACATAGTCTTTGTTTTTCATGTTTCAAAGAACTTTCTACTATAAACAGCCTTAATGTTTTTCTCTTTTGGCTTCTCTTAGTTGGTTTACAGTCCAAATAACTCTTCTGTTGAACTGAGTTAGTGTTAAATGGTGGCATAGCACAAAGCAGAAATATTGTTGCTATGGTTACCTGCGTTGGTCAGTGTAGTTAGAGGAAAATGTGTCTGAGGTATCCTGTTAAAAGACTTTAAAGGGCACCTACCAACAAGGCAGAAATTTGTATTTTTGGTGGCAGTGGTAAGATCATCTTCATCCTGTCCCAAAACGCAACACAGGACCTTTCATAATAAAAGCTTAAGGATGAAGGAGGTTGCACCATAAGTATGATCAAATGCCAAACCTAATGGAGGGTGTGCCAGCCTGATCATAAATAATGTATTGTACAATAAACAACAATATATGCTATTATAAACCCTTAACCTAGCAGTACCACAGCTTCTGCAGAGAAAAACAGCATTTTCATACAGTACATATATGTACAACAGCCACAAAACGTTATTGCATACATGATGCAAAAATGTCCAAATATGCAAAATCAGAGGCAAAGAGGTTAGAGGTTTTGTGGCTGGCTACATGTTTGCAGAAAGACACTAATGAGCAAGTAAGCTATTTTCGGAAAATACAAACAGTATACAAAAAGGATTACAGCAGACTTTTTCCACAAAGTTGTACAGATGTCAATTTCTTTCATTCCAATTTCAACATGTGAGTGGAAGTTTACTTTATTACAGAAAAATAAAACAAAACTGTAGTTTTGTATTTCAAAATACTTTTGTCTTCCAGCCTGAATCACATTTGTTGCAGTAAAGAACCCTGCAATGCTCAGCTTACCCAAACAAACGTGATAATTGGCTCCCAGGAAATCTTCCTCCCTGGCTTTAATTATATCCTTGATGGCATTGTTGGCTCTGAAAGGAAAACACATTCTTACATGTTGTATAATAGGCTATCAGGTAATGAGAGAACAGCAGGTGTAAATATTTCTGTGTCCATTAAGAGTCATGATGACTGCTGAGAGCGCCTGAAAAGGCATTTGTGTCAGATGGCTGGATGGAAAGAAAATGGAGCTTGGTAAACAGCTGAGTGATTCATACAGCTGCATATACGCACTGAGACATGAAAAATATTCAGGAGGTTGTTTCACCAATATGGAGTGATGCATTCAGAATGAGCAGGTGCAGGAATATTGCAAAAAATGAATTTTCACATTGTAACTGCTCAAAATGATTCGTTTTGCTATTTGTCTTTAACTAATCCAACGCTCAGCTTCCTCTCGTATAGTCTCACATCCTGTTTCTTCTCCTCACCTCTTTTCACTTTCTAAACCACCTGACATCCGTACTTGAGATAGCTACTGTTTCTTGGTTACACACGGGGCTATGGCGTCAGAGGAGGTGGTCGTAGTAAGAGCAGTGATGGTGGGGGCTTCAGCTGAGGTCGACTTGGAGGTTACCATGGTAGTGGTGGGTCCAGTTCCTGGAATAGTGGAGGGAGACTGACATGAAGGGGTGGAGCAGTGCAGGTCAGCTGCAGTGTGAGAGGTAGGTGAGCCTGGAGGGTGAGGAGAGACCTTCAGAGAGGAGGAAGAGACACAGACTCATGAGAGGGGTCCAACCCAAGCATCACCTTGTAAATCTAATGCTGTTATAAATGTGCAGCTTCATTCATTAAAAAACTGAACTTAGGCTCAGAGAACAACAGTTGACTAACATATCATCCTCTTACTCTGAGACTTATTTGGGAAGTTGTTTTGATAACCTTGAACCAGCTTATGGAGCTTTAGGAGAATCTCATCAGAGGCACTCTGTCAGTCTAATGCTCCGCATTGCCCTTGTACAAGTTATTGTATCTAATTGGACACTATGAAGCACAGACTGTGTCAAAGCTCTATCATTCCCTGACCACCTTGTTCTCTCAGACTCTCTCACTCACACATTCAGTAAGATTAATCTCATAACCTTTAACTCCTGCCATCAGATTTATTTCCTAATCACTGCCTCCACAGCAGCATTAATTTACCATCCTTCCTCACTTAGCTGCTCTCCCACACGCCTACCTTTTTTTAACATAAGAGAACTGTCAAAACCAATGCATCAGACTCACTGGTGATGTGTTCGTCTGTATGCTTCTGTGTGTGTGTGTGTTATTGAAGGGAGCCTTAGGATCGCTCAGCTGCCTATTGTCCTTAAAATATTAGCACATCAAAAATGAGGCATGTCCCTATTTGACTCAGTTCTCCACACACATGCATAGATGGTGGCATTTTTAGCTTTTCCTTGTTGCTTAAATTTCCTTTTTTTTCTTTATTTTTGCCCCAGTCCCCATTGTCTACACACACAACAAAACAAAAAACCACACACAGACAGAGTACCTGGCTGCTCTGGGGATCAAGGTAAACCTGGTTATGAGGGGAGAGCAAAATGCAGTCGTGTGCTGTGGTCTTCTCTGTGCGCGGGGCGCTGGGATCACCATCATCGACACCGTTGGACTTACACTTCATACTCCTCACAGAGAGCACCTGCAGGACCACAAACTCAATCTGTGAAGATTCTGAAGCTACATCAGAAAACTTCAGGAAACAACAACTGCACTGTTTTTGAGAGCAAGTGTTCAAGTACTTATACAGAATAATCATGAAACAACAGTATTTGCTTCGTTTCCTTATTTGTGTTTAGTTTAAATGTTCTTTAAACAGTGAACTTGGCCTAAAAGCTACAATCCATTACATAGCAGGTCTACTCAGCAGTAATTTTACTGCTTAATACTGCTTTGTACTCTTTGTTTGGTGTCTTAAGAAACACATTAAAAACAAAACAGGCTAAAATCTTTACACTTCAGATTTTGTATGGATCAAATAATCAAGATCAATTAGTATTTGGAGGTACTCCTGGGCACATTTATTTCCTTTGGGCAGAGCCAATTCCGCTCTATACTAAGCTAAACTAACTGCCAGTTAATTGCCAGCTCCAGCTACATATTTACCACACAAAAAGTAGCACTGAACATTTTAGCAAGAAAGGAAATAGTTGTATTTTCTAACATGTCAGATTATTTCTTTAAGCCTGGCCTGTACACAGTTTAATACCCAGAAGATATTTTGCCTACTTTTCTGAAGCTCTGCTTGAAGTTGTCTGACAGGAAACCATAGAGGACTGGGTTAGCACAGGAGTTGACGTAGGACAGGATGACAGCAAAGAAGTAGATGCCAGCAGTGATGCTGGACTCTGGAATGATGACCACCAGGTTGACCATGTTGATGATGAAGAATGGCAGCCAGCAGAGCACAAACACCACCACAATCACCACCACCATTCGCGTCACCTTGCGCTCTGAGCGCCGACGCTTAGTGAAGCCCACCCGAGCTCCCGAGGACTTGACCTTCCAGATAAACACTAAAGATAGTTTAATTTGGAAGATGGTGTGGAGGGTGAATGTGACAGTGATAACAATGATGAAAACTGAAAAAAATGACACCCGGGATCTAAATGAAGACCCTGGTTCCGCCAGTGGATATGAAGATAAAGGAACAAAGCTCAGCAAAGGGTATATGTTCACTGGGGAAAGTACTTTGGTTGGAAACTGGACTTTACAAACCTTGATAACGATAAGTAGGTAGCAGAGGCAAATGATGAGCAGCGGTCCAAAGAAACCCACTGTGGCAGTATAGAGAATGAAGGCTGTTGACCACACATGCTTTGGCTCTGGCCAGTTCATGTTGCAGGAGTTAAATGTGTCCTAAGAGAAATTAAATAAGCTTAGTAACACTTAAATATTTAAGACATTTAAACAAATATAGAAATGTCATTATTTGCTCAGACAGACAGTGAATCAAATACAGGAGGTAAGCAATGTAGCAAAGGATGTTTGGAGAAATGTAAATGACATTAGAAGAAAGGAAGACATTTACACACATTACTGCATTTAGTTTGTGTGCAAGCAAATTATAGTTCAGACCAACAAGTACCTTTTTTTACCTGACACAATTTCTTCCTGTTTTGTCAAACCAAAGTTTTTCAGCTTTCTGAGCTTTCTTTTATTCAAAAGCTTTTCTATTTCCTCACTGTTATAGAACTTGCAGCAACGTTTCTCTGCACATTTCTGTGCAAAGCATTTCCATTTTTATACTTCATTTTGCATGTTTAGCAACAACTTGCCTCTTCTTTCCACCACAGCTCTTAATACTGAGAAGGAAAAAATTCTTTCCATGCAGCAAATACTGTACCTCTAAAGTTCTAAACCTATTTTATTTTATTCTATTGCTACATCCTGTATAGAAAACACTGACAAACCTTGTAATGATCTTATAACATTGGTATTGCAAAACGTGCTTATTTACAGATCCAGCAGAAATGGAGCAAGACTGGCTTCTGGGACACCATTTTGTAAATTGTGTTCTCATATAATCCGCCCCACAGGTCGTTTGCACGAGCAGCTTATTACAACCCAGAGTTCTGTTTTATTGTTGAGCGACATCTAGCAGTCATGTGGGACAGTATCAGTCATTTCACCAAATGCCCCCTAATTACATTTAGATTCAAGTAACATGATGTAATTATGACAGGAGCAAAAGAGGAAATCAGGTGATACTGTTATGTAGAAACCATGGAGCAAAACATTGTACTTTAAAATGAGAGGCAACTTTTGCTTCCTGTCTCTGAGAGTCAACATGATTGTTCTGTTTTCTTAACCACTCCACTATGTTCACTAGCTAATCGAACTGATTGTAGCCATAATGACAAATGACCTATAACATAAATAAATTACTTACTGTATTTCAGCCCAAACCATGATTGTTCACTAATCCCTGACCAGGTTCTTGTGTGCATAAACCCATCCAAGTTATTTTTCAGTGGTGAATTTAACCAATTATTTGTGGCAGAGGCCTTTATCCCACTTCTGATGGAAAATAGGTTTTAGAGTGGGTGCGACTACACAAAGATAATATAACTGTGGGCTAAAAAACCAAAGCAATGAGCTGTCACTACAAGTGGCCTTGTTCACATTACAAGTTGTAATGATTTATCAATGTGAAATGTAAAATTTGTTAAAATTAAGTTTTAAAACCAGTTCTAACATGCTTTGGCCATGATGTAACATTAGTTGCTAAAAGCATTAGGTGGGATAGCTAAGGGCACCTGAACCACATGGCAGGTGCATACACACATATACGTTCCAGGGGTGACCATGTTTTTCTCATTTCCTGCACTGCAGTAGGCCTTTATATGCACCACAATGAAACATCAATCTGACTCTCCTCTGACCCTTCATTGTACCCTTTTTGTAATTTTTGAAAATTGGGTCTAATGGTTCGTTTCTACAGCCCTCATCCTGCTTCCACTCATAGAACACAGCTATGTTTCATCTTAATAAGTCAGATGGTTAAAAGTGTTCAATCTGGGCTATATTAAATAAATTATTTGCTTAGTAGGAAAGTAATACATGTGTAGTAAACAAATGAAAATGTAGAACTACCAGTAGCATTGGCTATTTTAATAATTGCCTTAATAATAGGTTTAGTCTTCCTGTATATGAAGGTTTGGCTGTGAATGAGTAGAAAATAAATTTTTATCAGGTATAATGAGCTAATACAGGACTGGTGTTCATACCTGGACATCAGAGAAGATGACCACGGGCAGGACCACCACAAAGGACACGCCCCACACGGCTGCGCTCACCACCCTGGCCACACGGGGATGTCTCCACCTGGTGCTGCGGATTGGGTGAACCACAGCCAGGTAGCGATCGATGGACATAACCGTCAGGCAGAAAATAGACGTGAACTGGTTCATAGAGTCTGCAGTCATGACCAGGCGGCAGAGAAAGGAGCCAAAAGGCCAATAGGAGAGCACGTTCTGTGTGGTAAGGAAGGGGAGCCCGATTATGTAGAGCTCATCGGCCACAGCCAGGTTCATGATGTAGATGTTGGTGACTGTCTTCATTTTGGCATAACGCAGCACCACGTAGATGGCCAGAGTGTTCCCGGTCAGACCCACCATGAAGACTGTAAGGGAGATGATTGCGGTCATCAGAGTACTGCTGCCCTGAAAGGGGACACTCTGGGTGGATAGGTTGAAGGAGGTGTTGAAGAGGCGGGGGTAAGAGAAGAAGAAGGGTGAGGGCGAGGCTGCAGACGAGGTGTTCGGGTCTGATGAAATAGGATGAAAGTGGGTCTGGTTTATGGGCTCCATTATGGTTTTTAGACAAGACGATGGCGCCAGACAGTCCAGATTTTTAATTTGTTTCCTCCCGTTTTTATCGATTTAGAAGAAAATCTGTACTTCTTTCATGCTACTTTCCACAGGCCTACTTTAGAACACAACAAGAGATGGCGAGTCAGCAGCACCACATTTACTATAACTTATATCAGTTAAAAACGACGTGGTTTCATCCGTCTCAACTACTTCTAAACTCATAGTAAGCTGTTACATGTGCGCGTAGGCTCTGGGCACAGCTAAAACAAAGAGGCGAGCTCACCTACCGGCGCTCTTCTTCTTGCGCACCGTGCTCCGTGAACCAACTCCAACGAGGAAAGTGTACTCAAATATATCCTATATTGTAACATAAACGCCGTTTTCACAAGTATTCGTGTCTGTAATTACGCACTACAAGCCGCAGTGCCATGAATGATGCATTGTTGTTGTCATCTCTCCAGTGTCTTTGGGTTTTGGGGTCATACTGTATGGCGTGCCGTGCGTCAAGCTGGAGTGTCGATTGGAAGAGCGCCACAGCTTTTACGCACGGGAGATCTGCTTGATTACAGGCTTATATCTGCTATGAACGCATACTATAATGTATATGTAGGTTATGACTGTACGGGTGCCAGCCTATCTTAACTCTACACTACGCTAATGAAATCATATTAATGAGATCAAGACGAGATCAGACTTACTTTGGGGAGCAGTACAAAAGCCAAAATCTCTGTGTGATCAATTTAAAATGTGTAGCTCCCCAAGCCAAAATCCCCATTGTAAACTCAGTCCTTCTCAAATAAATTTCCAGTATCGATGGATCTCTTGTGTCCGACCTTCCGATCGTTCGCTGTCCGTGGTGCTGAGTAGAGTGTGTTGCAGCGGCTCCATTCAACTTTGTGCCAGCTCCGTTCTGCTGTTTCTGTGATTTCACTTATCAAGAGAGGGAGGGGGAGACAGAGACTTCCGTCAGACACGCTTCCATTCACAGCAGGCGCAAAGGATTGGGGTAGTGTGATCATGAGTGAATAAACGAGCTTAAAAGATTATTACGATATCAGAGAAAAGGAGGAGTATATTTAACCAGTATTTTAAATTCTGGGCAGTGGCTGCAAGTAAATCCCTGCTTTTGAAAAGAACATCTCATGGAAATATGTTTAGGAGCTTACACATTCAAGCACATTCGTGAGAAAATCTTAAAGCAGTCACAGAAAATGAACTCCCTGACTATCTTGATGGATGAAATCAAACATGAAAACAAAATAGCTTTAGCTGTGGAGAACGGTCTGTAACAGAGGTGTTATCAGATGGGAACTGAGCTGTGCTACAGGTCTGTGTGTATACGTGGATTTGTGGGTCAACTATTGAGAGCTTTTTTTATTGTAGTGTGTGAGGGTGTGAAGTGTGGGTATTTCCAACTTATGCAGTCTATGAAACACAAGAAAGGAAGGAGGGAAAAAAGTAAATAAATAAATAAAAATTCCCAATAATAATGATGCTACTACTACTAATAAAATCAGCTTGTTACATTTTTAGAGGTTGGTGGGAATGTGCGTGGCCTCAGCCCTCAGGTGTTTGGTTCATGCTGAAATATGTTAGAAATGGGTTCCATGTGTCATAAAAAGCTGATAAACTATCAGAAGATTCAAAGGTTGGTCCAGTGGTTTATGTGTATTGGTTTTTTCCAGTTTTGAAAGATTGTTGTTTTTTTTGGCAATAGCTAGAGAAATGAGGAGTGGGTTTTTGTATTTAATTGGTAGGTGGTTGATTTCTATGATTTTACCAAGCAAGCAAAGTGATGGAAGAGGAGGGATTCTACAGCCCAAGATGGTGGAGAGTTTCTCTGTCACTGCTGTCTAGAGGGAATGAACTGGTTGACAGGTCCAAGTAGCATGAAAATAATTGTCGGTGCAACATAGAATGCATTGTGAGCAGATGTCATTGTCAGTGAAACCTATTTTGAACATTTTACTTTCTGTAATATGGGTCCTATAAATGGTCTTGTATTGTATAAGCTGAAAGTTTACATTGCTGGTCATAGAAAAGATGTTATTGCAAATTTCTGTCCAGAAGTCGGAGCTGAGGGAGAGAGTTAAATTGTTTTCCCATTTGAGTTTTGGTATTGTTATTGTTGGATCTGTATTTGATATGAGTTTATATAGCTTGGATGTTATTATATTATAATTTCTTCAATTAATTTGGAGGGTTGTAGTGGGTTATTGGTTACACTAATCTTTGATTTAATTATGGATTTTAGTTGATTGTAGTGGAGGAACTGTTCTCTCTGAACTCCATACTTCTGGATCAGTGTATTAAATGATATGAACTGCTTATTTTCATATAGGTGATGTAAGTGACTGATTCCTTTGTGTTGCCATGTTGGGAAATAGATAGAGTTATTATGCAGTTGGAAATCAGGGTTGTGCCAAATTGGAGTGTATCTACATGGTGCAAGTGATGATTTAGTGATATTCATCTTTATGTGAATGAATGGAGTCATTTAAATACACTGATACTGTACGCCATAAGGAATGTAGTAGTACTTTTTAAAAATTCTATTTGGTATAAGGATCTAACTCTTGTAATATTGAGAGGATATCATCTGTACTCGGCATCTTTTTAAAAATAATTTATTTTGGCATGTTGATTTTATTAGACGACACACAACACCAAGCACTATTCTATCTAATATGGGTGAGTGAAGCCATTTGACAATTTGTTGTGTTTAAGAGGAAAAGAATTACATTTTGTCAGTCTTTATTCTGAAGTGGTTGATAGCCTTCCTTGTTTCTGTGTATCAGAATAAATGCCAGTTTAAAAATGTAATTAAAATGAAACAAGAACAAATCAGATACATCATGATGCTTATATTATATCTTCTATGACCTTCACTGCTTTGTCGCCTCTAATGTGAACTATTTCCTATGTAGCATTCTCATGTTCTCTTAGCATGGTTACAGGTGTAGGAACGCCAACTAGCTGCTCACTACCACACACTGAGTGTCAAATGGGTAAAGGGGGAAAAGGTTATGTCCATCTCCCCCACAATCCTCTAGAGTGAAGCAATCACACAGGCCGAGGGTTGACCTTATCAGCCTGTCAGAGAACATTAATGTCCTGTAGGTCGAGAGATAAAAGGAAAACAGGAAATCATGGCTCCCCAGACAACAGAAAGCATGGATTACAGTTGAGAAGACAAGCTGCTTCATATTCGCCTTCTCAAAATATGAATATATTAGAAAAATAGTCATTACATGAAGGGTGGCGAGGCAGAGTACACTCAGGACAGGTGGCCAGTCTATAACAGGGCTGAGACATACACTTATGGGCAATTTATAAAAACTGTGTCTTAAAACTCTTTCAGCTCCTAAATAAATAGTCTGACATTTTGCAGCCTCCTTCAGTGCTTAGCTGGCAACCTCATGGCACAGTAACAACAACTCACTGCGCTCAGCCAAGAAACAGTCCAACACATAATGCCTCACAAAACCACAACTCCTCATTTTTACACTTGCTTAATGTAGAGATTAAACGAGATACAATGTGTTAGTTAACCGAGAGGCCAATTTGGTTGTCTCTGCACAGTGCCAGGCTAGCTGTCTCCATCTTGGCTTAGTTAACCGGCTACTGGCTCTGGCTTCATATATAACAGCCAGATATAAGTGTTATCAGTCTGCTCATTTAACTCTTCTAAGGATTTCCCAAAAGGTCAAACTGTTCCTGTTCCAAATCTTAAGGGAACTATTTCTAGTCAGTAACTTTGTGTGTCTACCCATTGGTGTTGAGCAGGTACTGTATTTAACAGTGGCGATTAAGAGCATTTTACTGAAAACAACTGCCTGCTGTGTCTGAAAATGATCAGAGGAATGAGAATGACACAGAGCAGTAAAGCTGTGGGCCAGACAATGAGCTGCAGTGTGAACTATCCAGTGTCTAGTGCAGGATTTCTATAAGATGGAATTAAATATAACTGATGCAGAGCTGTTGGTTAGCCTGGCAAGTAATCATAATGCTGATATTTTATTCATTGTCTTTTTTGATTTTATAGAATTAAATATGAGAAGAATGAAAATTTAACAAGTACACTGTAAAAAAGGATTTTTGAGGTTCGTAATTATGATACATATAAATCATTTAAAAATTACTTATGTATATTAGTTTGCATGTAAAACGTATTATTATGGGTAAATTGCACTTTCGCTACCCTTTTGGTAACAGTAATAACTACAGCGTTTAGAAAACACATAAAAAGTACCCAATAATCCTGGGCATTACACATCAATGTGCGCATGCGTCAGGACCGCCAACGGACGTCAACCTGCTGCTGTGAGCTGTGAGCTGTGACCGTCACCCGCCATTAATGAGATGCCACTTTGAATGTAAGTAACAACTCCTATTTAACATGTTGCTGCGTATCTTGTCGGGAATGCAAATATTACCTTATTTAATGTTAAGATGGCTTACAAGAATTTTACTCGGTGTATTTCTGTGCAATAGAGTATGTCATACATGTAGAAAGTGTATCGAAAGTTTGAATTGCCGCCGTCTCCACTTTTTTAAAGAGCTTTACCGTAGGATTAAATGCATAAGGGGCTATAAAACTTAGTAAACATAATTAGATGCATGGTGTTTCAAGTTGTGGACAAGACGAGATAAGCATTACTCGTTGGCGCCGATAATTTGTAATGTCGCCGATTCCGAGCAAGTGAAACGCGTTCTTTTATAACAAAACACGCTGTTTTATCAGGCCAAAATCAGTATTTATTAGCATGACTTTGCTGTAAAAAGACGAAAAAATGATTCGCGTTACTTTAGGGGAGGACGCAGTACATATGAGTTGCTCCCCATTGAGTAACGTTAATTCGGAACTGAACAATCGGATTTAATCATTAAACTTATTGCCAAAGCACTCGTATGTCTATCGTCGTCACATCACAGTCTGGTCTTCTCACTAGTCGTTTATACTACTTGCTGAGCTAAACTGTTGTGTCCTCACTAAATGTTGCCCACTAACCGTTAGCCGGTTAGCTAGCGGCTTTTTCCCGCGGTCCACA
>NW_018127909.1:5045165-5053588 GCF_001952655.1 Monopterus albus | reverse complement strand
TGCACGTCTTATCTGTGGGTGTGTGTGTGTGTGTGGGAGCGAGAAATGCACACAGGGCTTACTCTGGCCCGATGCGAGTTTCTTTTGTCTGGCTGCACTGACATTAGTTTGCTCTTTGATCAGATCAGGCGCTGTAACTATTTTTAATATGTCATTTGTTAACCTCATATCATTACAAACCATTATCTGACTGCAGCTCACGGTGAGTGACGTGTGTAACAAGGTGTTAAATGTCACACGCTGTCCGACAAGTCCAACCTTCCGTGCCCTGAAATGTTTCCCAGACCACCTCTGCAAGTGTTCCCGAGAACCGCGCCTGTTCCCTGGAATCAACCGTTTCCCGGGCCAAGTGTGCTCAAACATTTCCGGGAACCCAGTGTGAAATGGCCCTAAATAAATTAATTGTATTGTATAAATTATTTTTTTCATCATATAGATTAAAATAGATGAGTGATATTTTGGGTTATCTTGTCACTAAGATGCATTTCCTTACAGTCCCAGAGCGTTGAGAAAAAAAGGGATACTGTTGTCTGTTGCCTCATTGAATACCTTGGGGAACACCAGGAGGACCTCTTCCAAGATTGCCAAGTATGTTTTTAAATGTTAAGTTCTCTCCTCTTTCTCCTCTCATCTTCTATCTCTTGTCTGCTCATTATCTTTCTCTTCTTTCATCTCCTCTTTCTCCTCTATTCATTCTTTATGTCTTCCCTCCTTTCCTTTTATTATCACTTATTTCTACTCCTTATTTTTCTCCTCTCCCATTATTTTCCTTTTCCTTGCCCCTTATTAACCCTTATCGTTAAACACTGATTTTAACCAGTTTTTTAAATACTTGTTTAATAATTTGATGAATCAAACTAAATTGCTGATTAAAAATCAGCTTGTGTAAAAATGTATTCCTTGACCAATTGAAATGTATTGGAATGTCATCTTTTTATTATCTGTAGATTAAAATGTATGTGCTTTATCTGTTTTTATCTAGTATGATGAACTGGAGGGCCCCATGGATCAAGCCATGAAGGTGCTTGTTGTCCACAATCCCATGGCTGATCACAATCCAGCAGAAGTGAGAATTGTGATCGAGGGTAACCAAGTGCTGAGCAGGTGTGGAAACCGAACCCGTGCATGCATGCTGTTGATGGGATTAATCTATGCCCTCAACCTAGAGTATCCCAAGATGCTAAAGAACACCTTTGAAGTATTCCAAAAACTTTTGCTAGAGCTTGATGGAGCAAAGATACTCAAAAAGGTCCAAACCCTTAAAAACAAACTAATGGAGTGAACCGTTTGCATACTGTGGAAAAAAAGTCTGAATTTTGTTTTTATAAAACATTTTTTGATTTTTATATTTTACATTTAATTTACATTTATATTTTTATTTTATTTTTGACTATTTTTGAGTACTTTAACTTTAATGTCATGTTGATGATATGAATAGATCATATTGTGACAGTGTTTTGTGATCCAGTTGTGCAGGGCTTTGCACATTGTTCTTGTTATTGATCTATAATTGGATATGCACTTTTGAAGCCATTGACATCCTATACAATTGTATGTCCTATAGCAATGGGATAATAGTTGATCAGAAACATTTGTTCTTAATGAAACAGAAGTTCTTAATGACCTCAACAACACAAAATTGCACAGTATTGTTCAAGAAACTGCCACATTGAAGTTGTTAACCTCCTCATCTTATTGCCTTCCCTCTCACCTCTTTGAGCAATGGTTTATGAAGGGACAGTTTTTTCCAAAGTCAAATGTATATTTGTCTTCTGCCTGGTGCTCAAAGTAGCATCCAAGCATTAAAAACGGTTGTATCTTTGTATAAAAAAATGCATTTTTAGATACCTCAAGTGAGTCAGGTGTTCAGAGATGAGGGCTGTGAGTGTGGAGATGAAATGTTCTGCATTTTAATTGTTGAGATTTTAGTAAAGAACATGTTTTAATGAAGTTTATCTCAGCATTGTCTTCTGTCTGTTAAATGTCTTGAACCTCTTCTGAATAATGGTTAAAGGTATTGATTTATTATTATTATGTACTTTGGTAAATTGCCTGCTAAAATAATATTATTAATAATATATTTTTAGTTAATAAGTTGATTGTTTATTAGCTTTTGAGTTTAGGTACTCTTTAACTAAAAAATTGGGTTAAAATTTGCCTTAAAAATGGGGCTAAAAATGTTCCCAAAGAAGGGGATAAGATTTACCCCAACTATAGGGATAACATTTACCCCAAAGAAAGGGATAAGATTTACCTGAAAAAATGTAATGCAAATTGTTACCTCATTTTTTTGGGGTAATTTCTATAGGTTGTTTTTTACAGTGTATTCTGAAATCAGTCATTATACAGTAGCTGTTGTCAGTGCTGAGTGATCTTTTAAAATTTGAGTGGAAAGATTATGAAAAGTTACTTTTCACTTTTGTGCATTTCATCTCGGTTTTCACTGATCACCTCCTTCTTTCTCTCCTGTCCTGGTTTTGATCACTATTGTTATCTTTGCCAAATCCTCAGCTCCCTGTCTTTCAGCCTTTGACAACTCTCTGCTATTCCTCTCTACTATGTGCTCCCATCTCTCTCCCTCTCCAGACCCTCCTCTCGCTCTCCTTCTGCATTCAACCCTCTCCCCTTCTCTTCCTGTAGCCCTACAATAACACAGACAGAGGCCCCAGTAAGTGCTGTTTTCCTGGCCAGCCTGGAGGACCCTCCCCATAACTAAACAGGAGCCAGGCTCATTTTACCTTCACCCGGCCCACACTGGACTGGTCCAGGCCAGACAAATACAAAATACTACATTTTACACACTTGGACAAGCCGGCTCAGCAAGACTCCCGGTTTAATATTGCCGTTCAATCAGGAGGAACTAATGTAGGACAAGCTGGGTGGCAAAAGTCCATATCCTCAGATTATAAAAAACATTTTTTCTCCTATCAGTATATGTTATAAATAAATGCATATATTTATACAAAATCACATATTGGGTTTAAGGCAGTGAACTGTGTTCCACTGTCATGTGATACAGTCAAACTGATCCACACACCCACTCGTTTTGTTATGGCCATCCTAACAATGTGGCTTTACAGAGGGAACTGAAATTCCTGTCTCGGTGCAGAAGTCATGAAATTTGGTCTAGATATTTATGAGCCCCTTAAGGTGAACTGTAATAACTTTGGTCCATTTGCATGTCATTTAGCACCAAAATGTTAGTTTGGTCAATACTATGATTTACAACCAAATGCATATACAGTGTTTCTGGTGACAGTAAATGACAGCTGATATACATCTATAAACGCTGCCATAGAGAAAACTGAGGCCGTGTTTAGTTATTGTGTTTGCTGCAGTTAATGAGTTCCAATTAATACCCAGTGTAACTAGCTCATACTCTGTTACAGTACTTTGAAGTTGAACATTAGAGGATGTTTGTCAAAGGTTTGTCTACAAGGACACATACAATTCAATGCACAAAGCATGAAGTTACATTAATAAATAATGAGAAGTGAATATTTGGATAGAAATTAATTAACAAAGGAAATGATAGATGTTCAAGCTGTTATAGACATCAGTACTAAAAGCTGACCCTGCATTGAACAGTCTGACACCGTCACATTTTCTGTGGAGGTTTTTCTCTTTGCTTAACTGAAATGATGGTGTGTCTCTGTATAACGTGGGCCTGTGAAGCCCTGTTAGACTCTGTAATTATAGGTCATGCAATTAAGCTTGACACGGACTATTTGGACATTTGTGCCATTTTTCCCTCTCTCCTCATCTCTGTTCACTGTAAAAACACATGCAGCCCCTGACAAGCTCTTTCAGCAAGGCCACACTTCAACTACACCTGATGCTCATGAGCTTATACTCACAGCCTATGATAAGATACTCTATAACGAGAAAATATCTGCAGCATGAGTCTATGACTGGGTGAAATACAACATTTTAACAAACTTAGGAAGCAAAAAAAGGAAACTGTATATTAACTAGTTTTAAGAAAATCTTGCTTCTCAAATAAGAACTCTGCAATGAAATGTTGCTGTGAGGATAAGGGCGTAGGAAGAGCAACAGATGTCTGTAGGGAGAGTGGGCAGGCCCTGGCCAAATCAAGGATCCCAGGAAACACCTCTAACACGTGGCCTGCACTGCTTCAGATGATACCACAGATACCACCTGTGGGTGAAGAAGGGGATTTATTAGGGTGTCTCTTCTTCCTCAGTGATATTGAAACGCACAGACTTACATATTGTAGCACTAGGAGTGGAGAGACAGTTGGCAGGGTCCCTCAGAATGCCCATGGGGAGAAGCACCTGGCAGGATCCCCCATAATGCCCCTCTGGACAGGATGTATATAGCTCAGGGCTGGCAGGATTGTTGAGTGTGTGTTCTGCTGCGGGTGCTGTTACCTTCTTCGAACGTTACAATATCAATAGTTCATACTGCTTTAGATAAATCAGATATTAACTGTCATGTCAGTTAAGCATAAGTGAAACTGAAGGGGAATATTTTAGATTTTAAAGTGATGCTATGTTCATTTGGCTCAGGCTCACACTGGGTTTTCAAGTAACACTGTGTCCTGAGAGAGATCTCCAAACACTCCTGAGGACAGCAGAGAAAAAACAAACTAAACAATACATTGAACATTAAAATATATGAAGCAAAACGTTATTGTTCATCAAATACTGAAAACTTTAGTGTAGAAAAGAAGGGAAAAAACCCACAATAACACTGAACAAACCCTGAAACTGTAAACACCTGTAGAGAGACTGTATTTCACACATGGGAGAAGTCGATGGCTCTGCAAAGGGCACCAACCAAATTGTGTAACTCAGCAGCCCCTTATATATATGTAAATATATATATATATCACATCTGGGCATTTCTGCTGCGTGTTCATGCAAAAGCAGAAAAAATGGGAGAGGAAGTAAAGACGTGTGCCGATTCTCAGCGGTGGTTCAGGGAACTGCATGAAGTGCAAGGAGGAGGAGGAGGAGAGAGGAAGTCCTCCAAAACTTTTTCCCCCTGAAAACGTTGTGGAGAAGCTCCGTTAGATTTGCCAAGGAAGGGGATGTGAGCAGAAGAGTATAGAAGACGCAGCGCAAATAACGGTGTCCAAAAGTTGATCCCTTCTTCTGTTTTGCCTCCTCACATGAAAGCCGTGAAGAAAGGACGCGTGTGTTTGCTGTTCTGTGTATTTTGTTCCTTCCCAGACTGAGAGGACTTACACCATCAGAGGCGATGAGATGTGAGTGAGCTATGCCTTGTGGAAATGGACAGACTTTATCCAAGCGAAAACATGGCGTCTGCGTCCCGAGGTTTAGCTTCTTTTCCAGTCTGCTTGTGGCGCTCTGCTGCCTGGAGGCGCGGGGCTCCGGGCCGCAGGGGGACGGCGACAGGAGCTGCAGCCCCTGTCCCGTTAACTGCAGCTGCGCGCTGGCGGGACTCCAGCCGTCCTGCGTCGTCAACTGCTCCAACATTGGGCTGGAGAGGGCCCCAGCAGCGGCAGATATCCCTCTGGCCACCAACGTGCTGTAAGTTAAGTGTCTGAACAGGCAACAGATGAGAGGGATGTACAGTGGAAAGTACAGTTAATCAATTAAGCCAGATTTTAATAGTTAGAGAGGATTCAGCACACACTCCTGATTAAATAAAAGGAAAAAAAAGATCACATCCATAATTTCTGAGGTCTGGGCACATCATGGCCAGCGTGTTATAGACAGGGCCTTTATATATTTTCTCATTGTATTTATATATTTATTTTGGCAAATTTATCTTTGTTTCAGTTGGTGGTTGTTTGCCATTTGGCAGCCACTAATTGTGTGTTTGTGGTGTCTTCTTTTTTGCATCTTAGTCTATAAGCTCATTTCATTTGTGCTTTTGTTGTTGTCATGCATGGAACTAGTACAGTTAGTGGATTTATGGATTAGTTGATTGACAGAAAGTTAATGCAACACTTTTGACAACTGATTCATGGTTTGAGTCACTGGGAAACTATGTGCCAAACATTTTTGTTTTGTTTCTCATTTTTGAAATGGAAATGGATCATCTGTGTGTTTTGGATTGTCTGCAGCAAACCCAGCTAGATTAATATGTCACCTTTAGTTCTGGGAAAATGTGATAGGTATTTTGGCAGTTTCTTGACATTAGACATGATGATTAATTCATTGATAAATGAAGTTGATTATAAAAATGATATTTAGTTGCAGCCCTAGTCATGGATCCTGTAAACACTCTGAGAGATGGTGGTTGCATTAATACGGCTTTGAAATTTTTGCTCCAAATCTGCACTGTGCAAAAGTGTAGAGTGTTAAAAACAATACATTGTAAAATACATTCATCTCAATAAAATGTATTACAAAAAATAATAATTGATTTCAAGAAAAATAGCAAAAACATTGGATACACAGGCAGAAAATAACACAATACTTCAAGGTTTTCCAAGCTTTTATTTTATTATTTCTAGGCTTCAATCAGGGGTCACACTTCTGGCAACTTTGTGTGTTTGTGTGCGTCTCAGTTTGGTAGTTTTAATGGAGTTTGTCACCAAAAACGTGAACCTGGTGCTTGAGGTGCAGATCAGTCTTCAGCCTCTGGAGCTGCTGCAACGAGAACATTCTGTTCTGTGCCTACAGAAGCCAGATGTTATCAGTTATTTATTTCCCTTCCAACTACCTTCTTATTTAATGTTTCTATTTACTGTAAGACTTCCTCTATGAACCAGGCCTATAAATCAATGCCCATTATGCTGAAATTTGCTTACTTTAGGGACAGTGTGCCCTTTTATTTGTTGTGTTTGAATGTTGAAGTGTTTTACATCTTTTTAAATCTACTCTACCATCTCAACAAGTTTTCTTAATACCACTTGATATTTAGCGATAGCATCTGCACAACAAAGAAGAGTGCTCTGTTAGGTGCCACGTTTATTAGAGACAGGTCCTGCAGCCCCACAGCAGGATCTAATCATGTCAGGCTCTGTTGCAGCATTAGTTGCATCAGTCTAGATAAACCCTTGTGGTCTTGCTACAGACGCCATATGTGGAGGCGATAGTCTGTAAACATTACTGTCCTCACTAATTTGGCCTCTTGTCTTCTGGTCCCACCCTTTAGGTAAAAGCATTAAATTAAAATCACATATCTTGCTTTTAATTAACTGTGGCGGTGGCACCAGGAGACATCCAGCCAAGATCTATTTATCTTCTAATGCTGCAGGCAGAGGTTGGCCTGTTTCCTATCTTATCTAAGAAAGGTAATTCACTTGCAGTGAATAGTCTGCATAGTGGCCTTCAGACTGTCAAAGGCAGATAGAGATGAGCATGCAGGACTCAGAGATATAATAGGAATTATTTTAGAACACAGTTTGTCTATTAATTACATAGATTTGTGGAAAGTGTATTCACAGCATATCCCACACTTCACACCTCTGGACAATTTAGTCACCAGTCAACCTAATGTGGATGTATTTAGACTGTAGGAGGAAGCTGGAGTACCCAGAGAAAACCCGTGTAGGCACAGGGGGAACATGCAAACTCCACACAGAAAAGCCGTGATGTTCAAACCCGGAACCTTCTTGCTGTGAGGCAGCAGTGCAAACCGCTGCACTAACACGCCACCTATGGAAAGCAATATGTCTGTGGTTTAAAGCTGTCCCATGTAATATCTGTTAAATGGTTAGAGATAAGGCCTAGAATTTAAAAGGACAGGCCACCGAAGTCCCTAATCTTTAAGTTTCATCTACAAAAACACATATTGACTGATCGGGCTGCTTCCTCTGTCTGTGGAGTCAGTCCAGTTTATCACCAGAGCAAAACTGTCCTTTAAACATCAACTAGGAATGATATTGTAAATGAATAACAGGCCAACAGGGGCTGTGCAGGCCACGGCCAGACAAGTAGCACTTTGTTTCACTCCCTCAGATGGACTGTGTGTGAGGATACTGCTTCAGGCTGAAGTTTACTCTGTGCGACACTGCAGCTCTGTTGCTATTCACAGACTCAGCTACTCCTGCTTTCATTGCTCTCATTTCATTCGGAGTTGGGGGGGGGGTGAAGCAAACACTGTACATTCTTGATCACTTTGTCAGCGATCAGAACTGAAGCTAAAGATTATTTTCATTATTGATTAATCTGTTGTCCCAAAATATCCAGAAATCCCATCACAGTTTCCTTGAGGCCAAAGAGACACATTTAAATAGCTACAGTGGTGTGAAAAAGTATTTGCCCCCTTACTGATTTCTTATCTTTTTGCATGTTTGTCACACTGTAATGTTTCAGATCATCAAACAAATTTAAATATTAGTCAACGATAACACAAGTAAACACATCATGCAGTTTTTAAATGAAGGTTTTTATTATTAAGGGAAAACAAAATCCAAAACTACAAAGCCCTGTGTGAATAAGTGTTTCCCCCCCCTGTCAAAACATAACTTAACTCTGGTTTAT
>NW_018127909.1:4975315-5044296 GCF_001952655.1 Monopterus albus | reverse complement strand
TTCACACAGGGCTTTGTAGTTTTGGATTTTGTTTTCCCTTAATAATAAAAACCTTCATTTAAAAACTGCATGATGTGTTTACTTGTGTTATCGTTGACTAATATTTAAATTTGTTTGATGATCTGAAACATTACAGTGTGACAAACATGCAAAAAGATAAGAAATCAGTAAGGGGGCAAATACTTTTTCACACCACTGTATTTAAAAATATTCTAACCAACAGTCCTGAACCCAGAGGTATTAAATTTACAATCATATACAGTATGACAAAAAACAGCAGCAAATTCTGACCTTTGAAAAGCCGGAATGCGCAAATGTTTGATATTTTTCCTTAAAAATTATATAAATATCTAATTGATTATCAGAATTGCTGCAGATTTTCAGTGGATTTATCGACTAATCCCTGCAGCCCTCTTGCAGTTGCACATATATGCACACTGACACATCTCACGTTGATACCATTATAGTTACAAGATGACAGTTTAAACAATCACCTCGCTCCTTAAATAGCTGGTCTTTGCTGTGTAATGTGGTATCACTGCTCATATTCCTTGAAGCTTGATATACCGTTTCTTTTTTACATTAGCTGAGACACTTTTATTTTTAGACTATGTGGACACTTTCAGTGTAAAACGCAGCAGGAAAGCCTGATATTGTTGTCGCTATCACAATGATTTTTATGCACAGTTATATACTTTTGCATTAAATAGATAAATATAAAGTTATTTAATATAATTTATTATAGCTGTTCATTTAAATAACCTTTCAGACTAGGAAGCACTTGACTAGATAAAGCTATTTGATCAAGGATTCAACATAGAGAGATGTTACTATACGCTACTTTTTTTTTTCTACAGTGGAAATAAACCATTCTTATTAAAACTGTCAGCACACTGGCTGCGGGCCTAGATGGGTTTCATGCTTGTTTTCTGTTCAATGTCACAAATCCATTGGCAACCACAGCATCATACTGTTTATCTTTCAGTAAAAAACAACAGATTTTTATGTGAAGAACTGATGTTAGCCATCAACTGTGTCCACCTCCCTGACTTTTAAGGACAAGTGCTGCGTAATTACTGAAGCAAGAACATATGACCTAATAATAAGAAGACACCTACATTTCAATGAAACCAGTGGTAAACACCAGCTCCTCTACTGTCAGTCTGTGCCCTTATCAGGCCCCAGAACGTTCTAGGCACGCCCCTGCAAGAGATCATCCACTGGTTGTCGAATATGTTAACACACTGCAGAGCGCAACTGGAGAAAAGCATTCCTGTTACACACCAGTCCATCTGGTCCAACCCACACACACATAATAAAAATCTCTTAACATGTCATGCAGACAGTTTATGCAACTGTGAAGTAACTTCTGGGAAATGCTTGTGGAGTAGACTTTTAAGTCTCTTTAGTCTGTGTGTACTGTCCAGAGCGCTGTGGCACAAATATACTGTGGTCCTGTGTGTGTCCTGGGACAACAGGCAGAGAAAGTGAATCAGAAACACATTGGACATGCGTCTGAAAGTACTGCACGCTGAGCCGATCAGCTAATCGGTTCAGAGAAACACAGCGGAGTGCACAGATTTCTTTGGCAACACATCATTTTAATGTAGTTCTTCTGTCATTAATAGTTTCAACTTCCACTTCATTGCTTAATTTTTCTTTAATACGCTTTATGAGCTTAGTCAATAGTTAACTGACCCTGCATATAGTTCTGTAGAACTTTCCACAGTCAAATCTGAGTGTTCATCATTTGTCAGTTTTAACTTTGCGCTGTCCAACTTGAGTAATAAAATAACATAGGCTACAGCTAAATATTGTTTCCTCAGAACCAGGGCACCAAACCCCAATAAACCATAAAAATATCAAGATATAAAAACTAAAAAAAAAAAGCTGAAGTACATATTATCAATAAAAACACATGACTGGGGTAGAAACCTGGACTTATAAGGGATACTAAAGTTGAATAGTTTTGTGTTCAGAGCATATATTTGGACACATTAGACAGATTAGGGGTAATTAATAAATATCACTAACCTACTGCACATTGCATCGCCATCGTTTATTTTCCCAGCTCCACTTGAGCTTTTTCTAGTAGTCAAAATGTCTAATGTGCTGGTGTTAGGGAAAGTTTTTGTTCTACACCCAACATGGACATGACACAACAGATTTGTGAGTCACTGTAATACAAAATTTAAGTTTGAGCTCAGAAGTACAGCTAATGTCAATTTGGTCATTAGTATTCATATCTGAAGTATTTCAGCTGTGTGACTATAACTCCATACATTTAACATGACTCAAGAAATATGTTTATGTATGTAGAAATATTTCTAAGTGTGTTAATTTTTACATTATTTCTACAGAGACATTGGTGTCGGTCAGTCAGTCCTCCACTACAGGCTGCAATATCTGAACATGTGTCTTTTTGCACACCAAAGGTCTTTTCGCATACAAAGCGACACGAATAAACAAAACGAAATAGCGATTTTTTTGGGGAGCCACTGTAAATGCACCACATATATTCACGCCAAACACGATGTGAATATGGAATGTGAAGTTGGGCATTTTCCAATATGCCCACTTCTCTGTACTTGTGCTCTTGTGGACTTGAAAAACATCATGAATCACAACCCAAGTACTGTTCCAGTTCAAAGTCTGCATCCAGCCAAGTACACATCGAAAAACCAGAAGTGTTTTTGCTCAAGCCCTTTTATTAAGGATGCTTTGGGAGCTGACTTGTGTGGACTTGGGACAGACAAGTATCCCAGAATGTACTGCGTGCCAGCTATCGGAGGTTGAGCCAGGCTCAAAGCTGTTATAATTTTGGTCCCAGGACCGTTATTATACCACTTTATAAAGTTTTGATACTTTTTCAGGTGAGAAATTAACTGCTTAGATTGGGATTATCCATCCATCCATTATCTATATCACTTATTTCTGAATAGGGTTATGAGGGGTCTGGAGCCAATCCTACCTGACTTTGGGCGAGAGGCGGGGTCCACCCTGGACAGGTCACCAGTCTATCACAGGGCTGACATGTAGAAAAGCATCCACACACACTAGGGGCGATTTAGAGTTGCCATTCAACCTAAGCTGCATGTCTTTGAAATACGGGAGGAAGCCAGAGTACCCAGAAACAACCCACGCAGGTACAGGGAGAATATGCAAACTCTGCACAGAAAGGCCCCAGGTTGGCAGGGACTTGAACCCGGAACCTTCTAGCTGTGAGGCGACTAACCACTGCGCTGCTGTACCACCTTAGATTGGTGGTATGTGGTGAGTTTATCAAGTAATGCTGGTTTATAAATTTTCTCTGATGTTTTTAGAGATACCATTACCTGTTATTGGACCAGCTGGCTATAACTAGCAGGCAGCTACATCTTGTTCACAATACAGTAGTCTCTCAGCAAGTACAGTGCCTTGCGAAAGTATTCGGCCCCCTTGAACTTTGCGACCTTTTGCCACATTTCAGGCTTCAAACATGAAGATATAAAAGTGTAATTTTTTGTGAAGAATCAACAAGTGGGACACAATCATGAAGTGGAACGGAATTTATTGGATATTTCAAACTTTTTTAACAAATAAAAAACTGAAAAATTGGGCGTGCAAAATTATTCAGCCCCCTTAAGTTAATACTTTGTAGCGCCACGTTTTGCTGCGATTACAGCTGTAAGTCGCTTGGGGTATGTCTATCAGTTTTGCACATCGAGAGACTGAAATTTTTGCCCATTCCTCCTTGCAAAACAGCTTGAGCTCAGTGAGGTTGGATGGAGAGCGTTTGTGAACAGCAGTTTTCAGTTCTTTCCACAGATTCTCGATTGGATTCAGGTCTGGACTTTGACTTGGCCATTCTAACACCTGGATATGTTTATTTGTGAACCATTCCATTGTAGATTTTGCTTTATGTTTTGGATCATTGTCTTGTTGGAAGACAAATCTCCGTCCCAGTCTCAGGTCTTTTGCAGACTCCATCAGGTTTCCTTCCAGAATGTTCCTGTATTTGGCTCCATCCATCTTCCCATCAATTTTAACCATCTTCCCTGTCCCTGCTGAAGAAAAGCAGGCCCAAACCATGATGCTGCCACCACCATGTTTGACAGTGGGGATGGTGTGTTCAGGGTGATGAGCTGTGTTGCTTTTACGCCAAACATAACGTTTTGCATTGTTGCCAAAAAGTTCGATTTTGGTTTCATCTGACCAGAGCACCTTCTTCCACATGTTTGGTGTGTCTCCCAGGTGGCTTGTGGCAAACTTTAAACGACACTTTTTTATGGATATCTTTAAGAAATGGCTTTCTTCTTGCCACTCTTCCATAAAGGCCAGATTTGTGCAGTATACGACTGATTGTTGTCCTATGGACAGAGTCTCCCACCTCAGCTGTAGATCTCTGCAGTTCATCCAGAGTGATCATGGGCCTCTTGGCTGCATCTCTGATCAGTCTTCTCTTTGTATGAGCTGAAAGTTTAGAGGGACGGCCAGGTCTTGGTAGATTTGCAGTGGTCTGATACTCCTTCCATTTCAATATTATCGCTTGCACAGTGCTCCTTGGGATGTTTAAAGCTTGGGAAATTTTTTTGTATCCAAATCCGGCTTTAAACTTCTCCACAACAGTATCTCAGATCTGCCTGGTGTGTTCCTTGTTCTTCATGATGCTCTCTGTGCTTTAAACGGACCTCTGAGACTATCACAGTGCAGGTGCATTTATACGGAGACTTGATTACACACAGGTGGATTCTATTTATCATCATTAGTCATTTAGGTCAACATTGGATCATTCAGAGATCCTCACTGAACTTCTGGAGAGAGTTTGCTGCACTGAAAGTAAAGGGGCTGAATAATTTTGCACACCCAATTTTTCAGTTTTTTATTTGTTAAAAAGTTTGAAATATCCAATAAATTTCGTTCCACTTCATGATTGTGTCCCACTTGTTGTTGATTCTTCACAAAAAATTACACTTTTATATCTTTATGTTTGAAGCCTGAAATGTGGCAAAAGGTCGCAAAGTTCAAGGGGGCCGAATACTTTCGCAAGGCACTGTACACTGATGTTCCAACTGCCCACTGAGCAGGCTGCATCCTCTCGTTCTTGGGAGTTTGTACTTAAAGTTCGAACTTACCAAGTATGGAAGGCCGAACTTGGCAGAAAAAAATAAATGCCGATTTTCGCTCAGTGGTATTCTGTCACTGATGTTCAAGGGTTCATTGACAGAATATTGGTTCAAAACTTATTATTGACATGAAAAAATATACAAAATTTGCCTCCAGCGTGAAAAGACGGTAACACTATCATTTAGCTCAAAGAAATGTTGCGTAAGTACAGTCTCGCTGAGCTGCTAGTATGGTTACAGACTCCTGTCTTGTTTAATATGGTGGGACGATGCAGAATAACTTATTAGTAGTAAAAAAACTGATAATTATTTCATACTGAACTTTCACAGCTCTGTTGAAGACTGGGGCTGTCTTGGGCAGTGTACAGTTTCTGTCAACACACTCTTGGTCTCACAGATCCTGATCCTATCTGCCCTGCTCAAGAGAATTTTGTGTTGTTACCATAGCAACGGGATGCATACACACAGACATCTGTGCAGGCGTGGCGATGTGCTTTTGAAACAAGCCTATTTACGGGTAACAGTGTTGGCTTTGCACTGGGCCATGAAGCTGTCAGACAGACAAGACTCAATCAGAAAATCTCTCACTTTCTTATTCCTCTGGCTTCCATCCTCTCCTCCTCTAGTGGTGTTTATCATCCATACAATTATTGATGTGCACACAAACACATGCACAGACTGTAATGAATTGGGAAAGGAAGGGCTGAATGTATGAGGCGAGAATTTGTTTGAATGTGAGGGAGAATTTGTTGTGTTACCATGGTGACAGTAACTAATGACATCACTCACAGAAGCAGAGACATTCCAGAAGGCAGAGAAGAAGATGAGACGGCTCCGCCTCTGTATTTTTGTCCATGCACTTAGTAATTTTTAACTGCTGCTAAGAGAAATATCTGAGTTCATCATTAACTCACTGAGGTAGTGGTGGTGGTGAAGAAACAGCCTGTGTGTGTGTGTGTGTGTGTGTGTGTGTGTGTGTGCGTGTGTGTGTAGACGATGAAACATCCACTAGACTGAAGTTACTCTTTGCCTTTAAACTCTTGTAAGTTTGTAGCAATGCAGCTCTTTGGTTGCACACAACGTCCAGCCACAATACAGTGCTCTGTCATACTCTGAATCTTTCTTGCACATGTTGGCATCACTCACATAGCTGGCTGCAAGTCTTCCTGCCAGACCTCCCTGCCAGATGTGCTGCGTTCACACACACATGTACACACTGGGAAGTAAGAGGGTAACACAAAGAAGAAAATACTGTTGTTTATATAACCGCTAACTGTCTTGATTGAACCTAGCTGGAGTAATCAGAGCTGGTTTTGATACTGTAGCTGCAGAGGAAGTGATTTGTTGTCATTCATTGTTAAAGTAGTTTAACGCCAAGTTCTACTTCCTCGAAACTTGAAATATTACATCACCCTAAGTATAAAGCATCTGAATTATTAAAAGTGTACTGAGCTGACTGTTTTCATCTTCTAAATGTGTTACACACTGCTTACCATGGTCAGTATCAGTGACTTTTAAGCTTAGGTTTGACAGTGACAAAATTATGCTACTAAACTGCCCCGACACAAGCAGATGAAATGTGCAGTCACTTTCGTATTTGTGCAAAAATTGTTTGACAGAAACATCTGTGCTAAAATGACACAGGCTCTGTAAAGTGATAGTCCATTAAAGTACTAAACACTCGAGCAATGTGGATGTAAACAGATTTTAACAGAAATGAATGGTCGTAGAAAGTTCCTGCATCACTTTGGCAGCTCAAACCATGGCTCCGTAGTCCATACTAATCCTTGGTATGTTACAATTGCCTTCTTTTCCTGAGTCATGAGCTTCAGAGCTTTGAGGATTTCTCCGCATTTTGGAGAAACTAGACAGTGGATGAGTGGGTTATGCTGCGCGAGTGGTCTGAAATGTTTCTGTGGCTGTTTTGAAAGTTATTATCCTTGGAGTCCATGAAATGTGACTTGACCATGGCCACGTTTTCCAGTCTCCACAGCTGTGTCCAAATGGTGACTGTTTGAGATTCAAGATGTTTGGATCATCCTTCCATCCATTATCTATACTGCTTATCCTGCATAGGGTCGTGGAGGGGCTGGAGCCAGTCCCAGCTGACACTGAGCAAGAGGTGGTGTACACCCTGGACAGGTCACCAGCCTATTACAGGGCTGACACTGACGCAGACAAACAAGCACACACACCCACACTCACTCCTAAGGGGAATTTAGTCACCAGTCAACCTCAGCTGCATGTCTTTGGACTGTGGGTAGTATCACCTCAAGAAAAATACTAGCACTCACTCATTGCAGAAATAAATAAACCTTTGATTTGTACACAGGGACAGTGTGTGCCCTATATGCACAATACACATTACATATCACACAGCATAGTGAAGGTCACGTGAGTGCATTCAGGCAGTACAACATGTGCTAAGTTGCAGCTGTATGTTAAAGGTTTGCTGTGCAACAGATACAGTGAGGCAGACATAGTAAATAGAGCAGAGAGGCATTAGTTAAATTCAAAGCTAGACAACCTGAACATGATATCTAAATTAAGGTAACTGATCATGGCAGCTTTAAATGACATATGTAGTTGTGCTTAGTACAGCTCATGCTTGGCTCCTGAACCTATTGGTAATGACATCACCAGAGTTTTCTGCATTAGACCTGCATTAGTGCCTCTTCTAGCACATGGTGCAGACTGGTGGATACTCCTGAGACAAACACAAGCAAGTATGCTTGTAGCTGCAAAGAGTGTCTAACATATTTTTTTAAAGAAGCGTACCCTTATTCCCTTGTGTAAAGTCTCATCTTTGGGTTTATTTTAGCATCAAGACAAAAAGAAGTTTAATCATGAGAGGATAAACCTGTAGAGATCTGCTATTGATTATATAAATACAAGCCACTTGTGCCATTTAATAATCAGTTCTCTGTAAAATAATGATTTGCATGCAGTCGGTTTCAAATTGAGCGCACTGGACTGGGTTGTGTACGGAAGTGAGAGAGCACAACAGACTATTTAACTTTTGCTGTAGCTCGACAAAGCATAAAAAAATGGAGAGAATAATTGGATTTTGCTAACTGGTTTTAAATATATGAACAGTGACTACAGACTTGCAGATGACCAGTGTAGTCTGTGAAGTGAATGCTGCATTTGCCTGTGAGAATTGCAGAATTGTATCTCATTTGTGTAGTCACACTGGGCGCAATGAGTCACAGAAAGCCAGATCTGGAAAATAACACTTTGTTCTGCCTGGCCTAAATATTAAGAGAGGTTTTTGAGGATGAAAATGGAAAATTGGATTGCTAGCTGCCAAACTGTGGAATTACAAGCCTGCCAAATTCTAATGCAGATTAGCAGTGTGTGTTTAATTACATGCCAGTGAACCTGAAAGCCGCACATGAAACTGATGCAACAAGCAAAACAAGCAGCAAAAGCAGACAGCATAGTGAACAAGGTCAGTATACAAAGCAAAAGAAGTTGTGCAGTCTGTCACCACCTAGCTCATGGTGTGGAGGGATGGTCTGAAGTAGTCCTCTGCAGTACGGAGCGTGCTGACAGCCAACCTCTGTGCTGTCAATGTGGCTGGAGTTCTGCTTGTCCAAAAGTATTGGAGGCTTCTTTAACTGCTGGGTGACAGACATCATTATTGTGCTCTTGTCTTTCCCTGCTTTCTGTTTCACTTGTTGCATCGGTCTATGTGGCGCTCCCTGCTCTTATAAACATGAGATAAATTTGACTTTGTTGTTGCCTTCTACAGCTCCCTGCAGACGCAGTTTGGTTACCTAGAACCAGATGCACGACATGCCTCTGTGGATGACATTGTCAGTCGGTTGCTTGATCCAGACCGAAACTGAATTTATCTGATGGATCATACTTGTAAAATTTGTGACATTCCCATCAGCCTCAGCTATACCTTGTGTGTCATGCTAATAAGTAAACATTAACACCATGGAGGGAAAATCATGATTAGCATGCAACAAATGATGGTGAACATGGAACTATGTCCAAAATCACTCCCTTCAGTTTTTCTATAACTACCCACAGCCATTTTATTTTAGTGACCGAACTCTGAGTGTGTTATTGTATGTTTTACTTGCAGTAGTGCATCAAATATTCCACAGTGGAATGAAAAAGTGGTGTTCAGTGGAGGTGCACTACCTTCTGCTAACAATCTTATTGCGGGGCTCCGAAGATTTATGACAGCATGGCCTGACACCCCCCTCTTTGGGGCCAAATAATGGGTAAACATCATTAAACTATACTGAGCTTCCATATGTATGCTCCCCCATTCTTTGGTACATTTAATAGTGTATTATTGTTGGACAAATCCCAAAGCACTGTGCATCACATTTAATAAATGCTTTTTGGGTTTTTTGTTTGTTTTAGATGCAAAAAGTTGTGGCACATGCTCCCTCATAATTTTAAGAGTGGATGGCTTTACAGTCAGTAGTAATAGTGTTTTAATTAGCCTCATTAGCCTTGCTAATAAAATGTAGAAGCCAAAGATACTCTCCTGGTAAGTCTGTTTTCCAATCTAAGGCGGACTAGTGCACACAGACTTCCCTTTCCAGATGGAGAGCACTGTAGTGACGGTTGTGGCTGTAGAAGTAGAGCTGACAGACAACTCAGGTGTGGCTCACCTGTAAGTGATGACAAACAATCATGAGTGCCTTAAATCTAAGTGCAGGGTCTACAGGGTACTGCTGAACAGCTATTAGGAAACGAGGAAGTGATTTCAGACACAGCCGTGGTTAACATAATATAAGCATGATCATGTTAGCCTTGTCACTGTGAACCTCTTAACATGCTGACATTAGCATTTAGCGCAACACACTACTGTGCTCAGCCCCACAGAGCGGCTAGCATGGTTGTAGACTTGTGTCTTGATTTATGACATGGACCACAGCTTCATTCCTAATTGCATGACTCCACTTCACCAGAAAGGCCCAAAAAGAGAAAAATGCAGGCACCACAAAGTGTGGCGTCATTAAAATAACAAAAATGTTGTCATAATCACGTATTGTAATGTTTTTACTTCTTTGTGAAACATAGTTGATATACATGTAAATACTGAAACACACTGATTCCCATTTTAATTTGCTTTTTTGTGGAAATTTGTTCGCGAATGGCACATTTGGGTGGAAATATATTGTTTTGTCAACACTACAAAGAAAATGCAAAGTCTGCTTGATGATGACATCCTGTCATATCTTAAATAAGTAGAAACCCTAATTTAAAATAGTAGTTTCTTATTGTATTTGCATGATATGTCACATAAATGAATGGCAGTTTTGGCTAACATTTAACATTTAATTAATTTGTTTCTGTGGCACAAATGTAACATTTATCAAATTCTGTAGAAATGTCACATTTTTACATCATCATTTTTCAGATAGTCATGTACCTGTCTCACCAAAGTTCAAATGCAAACTACAGTTCTCCTTTATTTTGTCAACTGAAAAGACGTATAAAGATGTATAAACACTGTAAAGAAACAAAAAACAGGCAATTTTCTATGCATTTATGAAAAAACATAGGATGACAATGAATGACAAATTTTATATACAAAGCTCCGACTAGGTGTTCGCATGATGTTTTAGTGGAAAATGAAATAAATAAGCTGTTTTTTTTTTAAATCAATATTTACCCAAATACATCATTATTCCTTCAGGTTGCTAGCAGGTTTCAATAAATATGTATGTTTGTTAAGTGTACAAACCTGTTTTACAAAATACCAAAGGTCATTTATGAATTTAATTTTAATCAACTGATTTACTCTTTTGGATTTGACATAACATTTCCTTGTGTTTGTGCTCTTTACATTTGATCCTTTATTATGAAGCTACAGTATTTGTGGCTTCTGTCCCAATTACAAGCGTTTGATATTTCGATGTTGACGACAAACGCCTGCTGATGACAGTGTGCCGGTGCTTGTTGAATTACATTACATTTATTTGGCAGAAGTCTTTGTTCAACATCACTTAACTGTAGATTACAGCAGTGTGTGGATGATGCAGCCACACCGTCTGAAATAAAACAACAGGTCCCGCTATTTCATCGTTTACTTGAAGCGTTTCTTTCATTTTGCTACCAAGTTCTTTCAGCCGTCTTTACCAGGTTTTCTGTTTTGCTGGTATCATTCAGTGTTTTTGAGTATACATTCATAGCAACAAGTAGGAAACAAAGCAAAACTGGATCTTGGTGTTTGAAATTGTGAGTTGTTTGTGCATCAACAGAATATAGCTACCTAGTTTGATTTTAATTAAAATCTTGCTTCATTTGTAGTCACACCCCAGACATACTGCATGCAGTATGTCTGTTTTTTTAATTATTTATTTAAGACCACATTTTGTGACTTCAAGATAGGTGGGAATCTCAGAGTTTAGTTTACCAGAAAAAGTATGAGCAATGAGTGCAGGACAACGTAGCAAAGAGTTTCGCTTTTCTTGCATGCATTGATAGCATTTAAAAGTGTGTGTGAGTGAGTGTGTGTGTACTGTATGTGAATGCTTCCTTCTTTGAGTGTATTACACCTCTGCACACAGCTGCCCTTCACTTGCCAGCTGGACACTCGACAACCCAGGCAGCAACAGCTGGAAAAATGGACAGAATGTTCCAAAAGGAGAGAAGAGGAGAAAGTGTGTGACCCAGCAGGCCAGACTGTGAGGCGAAATTTTAGTTTTTTTAGACCAAACCTCTTCAAATCAACACCCCCTTCTCTGAAAACCCCTCAACCCATTCCCCTAATTTCATGCTCTCCCTCTTCTGGCAGCAGGGAAAGTACCCACCTACTCGTAAAAGTCCTCCCGCTGCCACACCCCTGTTTCGGGCCTGAGGTGCTGGCTGGCAGCTGCCTCATGAAGCTGTCGGTGTCAAGAAGACAGGCCGAGCTAGCACAGGCACCTGTGAGACAGACAGTGATTGTTCTCCAGACCTGGCCCGTATCGCTGCTCATGCCTCAACTTTGCACCTGTCTTCTCCTACTCTAGCTCCATCATCTTTAACTCCTTGCTTAGTTTTGTCCTGCCCCCCTTCTTGACTTGTATAGGTCTGCCCAGCTTTTAAATATAAACAAAGCACTGCACTGCAGAAGGAAAAAGATTAAAAGAAACGGGGAGAGGTGAGTGAGGGAGCAGCGGAGGAATCAGGCTGGGAGGCTGAGGGGGATGAAAGCGACCACAGAGCAGTCTGTGTTTAGTGGGTTAGTGGAGCGCTGGCCTTCACTTACAGGGACTTGGACCACTTCGCCACCACGATGCAGCAGATACCAAGCTGTCCTACAATGAGACCTTCATCACAGTTGTCATCACCAAACTCTGCTTTTTTCTCATTTTTGTGCAGCACAAAGATGAATTCAAACAAATATAAGTTTTCTTTAGTGTCCTTTTCATTTCCTCCATTTTTTTTTAGATCCAACTTTTCCTCTACTCATGCCCACCCTCTTCTGCCATTCCCTCTGCCCAAGTAGTCAGTGTTTGGTGCATGTGTGTGTGTGTTCTTATCCTCAAGCTCAGAATAAGTGGCACCAGACAGGCCTTATAAGGAGTGGTTAGATCACTGGCCACACCGTTAGTAAAACAGAACCATATGCTGTGTGCTGTGTGTGTACTGTATGTGTGTATTACATTGTGGGAACCAATTTTTTTATGCCATCATTGTGAGGACATTTTGGCCAGTCCTCGCAACTTCAGCTTTTTGAGACTTAAAACTTGGTTTTAGGGCTAAGTTAGCCGATGCTAGGGGCTGGGGGATTCATTATGTCAATGAGTGTCCTCTCAGGAATAGTAAGACACGACTATGTGTTTGTGCGTAGACCAATACCTCAACTCTGCTCTGCCTGTGTGTGTGTGTGTGTGTGTGTGTGTGTGTAAGTAAAACCATGTGTGTCGAGAGGTAGCTGTGAGAACAGGAGCGTGTTGCTAATAGACATGGTGAAGGTCATGTTATATGGTCATGTTAAACACACGTATACACCCCCCCCCCTCTCTCTACATTATCTCCTCTTGTCTATGCAGCCTTGTCCATTTGGCCAGAAAGAATGTTTTCATACATAGTACACAAATAGACACCTGGCATTGATGTTGAGAGTATTACATAAGGAGAGGTGTCAGCCTAATGTGCGAATGATCGGCCTGTGGGTGGAGCATCTTTCTGCCGCCCTGTTTCATCTACTGATGGGATTAGCAGAGGAGGACTCTCGCTCTTTCTCTCAGTCTCCATCTTTCTTACACAGCTTGTCTGGAATGTACAGATGTTTCCTTTTGGGAATGGGCGTCCTGCTCTGTTTACACACACACACACACACACACACACACACACACACAGAAGGAAAGAGGGTGAGAGACAGGAGAAGGGGGACTAAATTCCCATACACTCAGATTCACCTACACATTTCCTTGCTATAGGCTGCTGATTTTGATGTTTTGCTGCAGAATTAGTGTCAACTGAACAGACAGCAGCTGGGAACTGAAACGAGGATCAGCAAAGCTAGTAGAACTGTTCTAATATCAGTTTATCACTGAGTCTCCAGGCCAGCAATATTTTGTCGTTTTGCTCACATGCTCAGGGCATTTGTCCTCTCTCAACCTCTGGCTTCTTGTCTCTTGGGTTCTTTTTTTTTTTTTTTGGTTTGTTTTGTTTTTTCCTCCCTTTTGTCTCATCGTTCTCACGTGCAGCTGAGGCTTGGCTGCGAAGGCACATGGACGGGAGACTGAAGCCGCTCAGCCTTGCTCGGTTCTGTCCTGCTCTCTCAACTGTTCTCCGTGTTTGTCTTGACAAGTCTCCTGTACAGTTCAGCCAATACAGTTTTCTCATTTCCGTAGTTGTTTATCTACTCATTTTGCACAGACTCCAATTCCAGTCTACAAATGGTG
This sequence comes from Monopterus albus, assembly GCF_001952655.1. Taxonomy (NCBI): domain Eukaryota; kingdom Metazoa; phylum Chordata; class Actinopteri; order Synbranchiformes; family Synbranchidae; genus Monopterus; species Monopterus albus. Next base: position 5,030,321 of record NW_018127909.1, on the reverse strand, counting down.
ACATGTTAATGTTTGTTTTCTGCATATTCTTTATAATGTTAACACTGTGTATGTAATGTACAGTATGTCTGCATGTACTGTATAATACATTTGTTAGGTACACCTATGGTTGACAACCTAAATTTTTACTCTGTCACATTTGCATTTTTATTCCTCAGATGCAACTGAACTGCAATATAAAAGTAATCAACAGTAATACAGATCATTGCAAAGACAAAAGAAGAGGTCTGGTGCTCACCGCATCACATTTACAATGAATTCAGAAAGCTTTAACATCCTCTTGAAGATCTGCAAGAAAGAAGAAAATGTGTGAAATGATGAGTGAAGACTAGAATTTTTTCTTCAGGCACTTTTTCAGAGCATTATCATTAAACCTGTGACCAGTTTCGAACTGTCAGGGTGGAAACAGTAAAAGAACATTATTGAATTTGTTTGTCTGTCTGTGTGTAGTACAAATGACCACACCTGACCCGTAGATGTGCTGTTTTGCAAAAGAATGAATAAAGATGCGGGACTGAAAATGAATGTTTGTGTTATAAACTGTGGGCACGCGTTTGAAAGATGATGACATTTAATGGGCAGACAGGTCACATGAATTTTTAATAATGGCTGCATTATTGAAAATGTGGAGAATCACAGCATGTCGTGTTTGGGAAGTCGGAGACATTTTAGGGACTAAAAGTCAGGATATTTTTGGCATAATTCTCATTCATTATTCAATTTTAACAAAGGAGCAAAGAAATTACACGTTACGGGTACACAAACACACACACACACACACACACACACCATGCAGTCATTTTGTCCCCAGTCTGAATGTCATTCCTTCTCGCTCCACACATTGTCATTCTCTGCAAAAGAGGAATCACTATACTTGCTACTTTGGGTGTTCTTTGGCCCTCTGGTGAAAACTTTGACCGAACTAAAAAAGTCTAACATCTATTTTTGCAGTTCCTAAAAAAAAAAAAACCTAACAGTCATGATGCATAAAATTTTTCCTCAACAACAGTTGTATTAAATGTGTCATTGCCAAGAAAATATTAACCAGAAAATTCTCTATTTTTGTGTCCTAAGTAATGTGCTTTTTGGCACATCTATGTACATATTTAGTGTGTCTGGTTTTATTTATGTGTCGTTTCCCTTCGCTCTCCTTTGCTATTATTATATTTCATTTCCCAGCTCTTACCCGATCACATTACATGGCTTATTACTTGTAAACTTCTGATGATGCAATCATCTGGCCCTTGCATACATTGTTAACTTGTGGATATGTTGTTTGTTTCTACAGAGATCTTTCCAAGAACCACATCTCCTCTCTTGATACCAGCCTGTTAGACCGTCTCACTAGCCTCCGAGAGCTGTGAGTGTTTGTGCGTTCATATACTCTCACCTAAATCTAATCTGTCTATGTATGTGCATCTCCGTCGATCTACTTAACTCTATGTATCACTTGTCTCTCAGGTATCTTCAAGGGAATAGAATCAATGTTCTCCCCAGAGGAGTGTTCTGCTGTGGGCCCCTGTCAGTCCTGTGAGTACAAAGGCTGGTGAAGATGAGCACCTGGTAATCCGGGGTCAAGAGTTGAGGACAGGAGTGAGCGAGAATGAGGAAGACAATGAAGAAAGATGAAGAGGGAAAAGCTTGATTTAGTCTGGATTTAAGTAGGCAGAAATCCCAGGAGTGAGCTAACTAGACCGGAGAGCATTAAAAAAACAAAAACAAGAAAAAAAACCCACACACCAATCACAGTGCAATTAAGTTCAATTACAGCTTACTGCTCCAGGCTCCCACTACCTCCCTTTATCCCTCTCTCCATCTGACCATGTATCCCTTCTTCCATCCATTACCTTATTTCTTCCACCCATCGAATGGGCGTTTAAGCATATGTTTGTGTGTGTGTGTGTGTGTGTGTGTGTGTGTGTGTGCGTATGATGAGAGAGGACTCTAGTGGTTTCCAACAGTTCCTTCCAAAACCACCGCACAACGGCCTCATTATGTAGCCTACTGAATAGAGGAAGGAGGGAGGGAGAGATTATGAGTGGAATAAGAGGGAGAGAGGAATAAAGAAAAAGAGCGAGAGACACATGGAAACAGCCTGTTACACAGCGCATGAGCTGGTAGTTATGTTATACTGTATACCTGTGTTTTATTGAGTCATTTTGTGTGAAGCAGGAGTGTGAATGTCCTTGTTTTAAAAAACACAAATCTGAAAGTCGTTTTGCATGACTGCAAAATTCACAATTGCATAAAACAATTGAGTTTTTGTCAGTGACAAACCCACACTGCATAAATCCTGCCAATATCCATGTCATGCATAAATCTTTTTACAAATTAGCGGCGTCAAAATGTGAAGGAACTTGTTCTTGTATTAACGATGATTTGTCTCTATTGTTTCCATCAGCGATTTGAGCAACAACCAAATCACCACCATAGAAGAAAGAATATGTGACAACCTATGCAATTTAACTCAAATGTAAGTAATGACAATTCACTGATATTCTCTTGGAGTCTTTGTCTTTTGTTGCTCCAAAAACTATATATAAACTAATATAACTGAACCCTCTGTGTCTATATACCCACATACACATATAGAAGTATATGCACAACCAAACACGTGCATTTGATCACACATGCTTAAACAAACAGCCCGTTTCCAGTTAACATGCCTGCACACAAGATGAATTCAGCTTTATTTCAGACCGGAGTGGGAGGTAGTAAGTAGTAATTATTCCTTGACAGGTCCTTAGATGAGAAAGGTTTTCTTCTTTGCAGAGTCTGAGTGAAGCTAAAGGGTCTAGGCAGTGACAGACAGACATGTTATGTAATTTTGTTCTTTCTCCCCTTTTTATTGCTTTTATCTGCTGCTTCATTCAAACACCAGCTTTTCATCTCCCCCATATTTTTCCTCCCTTTCTTCTGTTATTCCCACCATTCCCATAAGTCCCATTTATATGCTAGAGCATTTTACATCCTGTCTCTTTAATCATGATAAGTACATCTTTTTATGGTAAACAGCTAAATATTAAATTCACAAATGCAGATTTTTTAAATGCACCTGCTCTTTTCTCTTAAATTTAATAGAGAGCAAACATGGAGTAAGATTGTATATGTTGCTTGAACCACATTTATAAATGATTTTTTTTTTTTTTTTGGCTGTTCTGTTTTTGCACTTTACATCAACATGACAAATATGCCTTTTTGAATGTAGTTGTGAAATTGAAAACTCTTATGGCGGCTATTTTGATGTGTCACTGTATTAAAAGCAGTGGATGTTTTTTTCCATTCAGCTGTGCCACTTCCACGGTCCTGGTATTATGCATACTGGGTCACTCATGGCTTACAAGGACACTTCATTGGAGCTGAGCAATCACTAATGTTCTTAGTTGTACCTGTCAAAATGTCTGTAGAAAAGTCTGCAAGCAGAAGCTGTTACGATAGTCATCATTGCAGTTTTTTCTCAATTAATGCAGTTAAGTTTGCAAGAAAATGTTGTTTTAATGTAAAAGCTTAAATGTGTAACTTTTTTGTGTAAAGACTTTTATGTGTTATAGACGTTAAGTCCAGCTCATTTACTGTTATTGAGCTAACTGCCTGGTTTTGATTTCCTGTATACGGCTTTTATTTTTAGAGACTTCCTGCCTTTTACCATTTCACCTTTATGCTGCTTATTAGCCACCTGATTGGGTTCACCTACGCCTCATTGTCTCCTGCCTATATAACCTGCTTCCCGGGTTTAGCTACTTACCATGTGGCCTCTTGCCAGGTGTAGCACTCCCTAGTCACCCCTGTAATCCTGTCAAGTGAACCTGTTGCCAGACCTGATTTTTTTTTGGCCTCTGACTCTCTGCTTGCTTCAATCCTCCCTTGGGTTTCCACCACCATGCTGGTGACTAGCAAAGGGAAATGGCAAGCGGTTCACTGGAAGCTCACCTGTGGGAACCATCTTCTGTTCTTGCCACCATTTTCTGAACTGTTATATTGATGGTCTCCTTACAAAGCTCTGTGGTCTCTGCTATTGTGAGACATTGCCTCGTACTTGCCAGTTTGCTACCGTGAGTGTGTGTTTGTCTACAGAGCTGAAGAGTTTTCCTGTAGAAGTTTGCTTTACCACCTGGTTTCCTACCTGTATGATCTGCCATCCTCTGGTGCCTCCACCATTACCTTATCTATTCAGTTATTCTGTCCCAAAGCCTCTGCTCTTCACCGTCACAAAACAACCAGAATCCATCAATCCATGAGTGAGGCTTGCCTGCAGTTGGTTTTGCCTTCCCTGCTGGATTAAAGGAGACTGTCCTTATTGCCTCATTTGTCTTCACCGCTGTCAGCCCACACTGTGACCTCACCGCTTTGCTTTCCCAGCAATAAATCTTTTAACTCACTCCTGCTCTCTAGTGTCATGCACACATGACACAAACATACAACGTGGTGTAATTTTAGCATCTGAAAGCAAATACATTATTGAAATTGTCAGCTGATTAGTTGAGGACATTTTCATGAAGCTAATATTAGTTAATGACATCTGACTCTGAATGTTCTGGGGGGGTTTTTGCGGCTACATCAAACATCTTTTTAAGCACCATGTAGCAACATGGTGCAGAAAGTAATGGGTTTCATACAGTTTTATTAACAGTGGAACTTCATTCTATCTCTGTTTGTACGTTTCATTGTTACTGTTCATTTGATGCATCCTCTCCTTCAGTGACCTAAGCAGTAACCCCTTTGAGTGTGACTGTAAGCTGTTCCGCCTGGTCAGCTGGCTCCAGGAGAAGGGGGTGCGAGTCCGACGCCCAGATGCCATGCTCTGCAACCAGCCTCCTGAACTCCGCCACCAACCTCTACTCAATGTCAGCCTGCTCACCTGTGGTACGAAACACAAGTTTCCTTTTACAAGTCACAAAAATGTTCACTGTAGTAGTATTAGGACTTTGTTGTCCTAAATTAAGTCTCTCAAGCAGTTCTTAGCTCCAGTAAGGTACGAGCTGTTTCGGGCAGCACCATTCTGATGCCTGGGAGGCTCAGCTCACAGAAAGAAGTATGTGCTTGATTAATAAGCAAGCTTAGTCTAATAAAAAGGAAAAAGTAAATGGCACTTTTGGGTTTAAAATTAAAATGAATGTTTACTGCATTACACAGTGAGGGAGATGGCAGACCGTCTTTTGACCTCTTTCTGTTTTGGACTGAGAGGGTCTGGTGTCTCTTCGTCAGGTCTGAACTATGCAGCTTGTCTTGAGGACAGCAGCAGCGGAGGAGGGGGACGAAGTGAGCTTGTGATCTTCTCTTCTTCCACACCCGGAAACTTCACGCGTGAACAGTGTAACAGCGTGTGTTTTGCTGCATCACACCGCTACGGCGGTTTGGGGGCTAGGCACGAGTGTCTCTGCAGCACAAACTCCGAGCCCAACTTCATCAGTGAATCTCAGTGTTCCGCTGCCTGTACAAAGCCCAATGTTATGAAGGTATGCGGCACACATGGTGCCAGATAAAAATCATTGTACAGCAGGATCTTCAGATGTCAAGTGTTTTGACTTGTAAAGATAGAGATCTCTTGTGTAGCTTTTTTCTCTTGCTTTGTTTCTTCTTTTGTAAACACATCATTCAGAAGGTCCCTCTGTGGTTACAGCCTCAGATTTAGTTTCCTGCAGGATTGTACAGAGCAGCTTGAGATGTTATTCAAAACTACAGCCGAAAGTCAAGATCTATTTATTTTAAATTGGCGCAAGTGATACGTTTCACTAAAACTGCATTTTTATTTAAAACCATAAAAATAATAGTGAAACCACAAACATCTTAACAGTTAACAGAAAAAAAAAAACAATAGTATTTTAGTTTTAGATACTTGTGCATATCAACCCAAAAGGCTCCTCTTCCTGAAATGGTTTCATTTAATTCACAGGAATGTGGGTGGACTCTGGCTCACGATGTGTTTGCAGTGGACTTCTCCATTTCCCTGAAGCCTCTCCCACTGCAAAGTGTCCACGACCACATCAGTTTTTCTGCCGCCTCCTCTGTCGCTCCGGTGATGCTGTCCTGGGACTTTGGTGACCTTTCTTCTCGGGTCAACGCTACAGGAACACGGGTGACCACAGCAACTCACAAATATGGCCTTCCAGGACACTATACGGTCAGTTTGATGGCCTGGGCTGGACACAAGGAGGTAAGAGAAGAAAAGAGGAAATCATTTTACACTATAAAATATTATACACTATAGGTAATGAACAGCTTTTAAGATATTATTTGGGTGTATATTAAACAGAGTGACCTGTTATTTTAATGTTTTGCTTTATTTCTGTGTGTGTCCAGATCTCTGCACGCGGAGAAGTGAATGTGACGCTTCCTCCTAAACTGGAGTTGCGCTGTCCACCTCTTGCTGTGGCCAATAGGAGTCTAGAGATCAAACTTGTCAGCTGGGGTGCTGCTGGTGTGGACGTAGACTGGAAGATCACCAAGGATGATGTCCAGGTTGCCAAAGGTAAGGTACACCAACACAAACTCAGAGCAGCCAGTCACACTCGGCTGAACAGAAGAATAACAGAAGAATGCCTAAAAGGAAAGGACATCATTAATGCCAGTTCCACAGTACTCAGTATTCATATATTTTTACATCAGTCCATATTTAATGTGGTCCAGAATTTTTACTACTTTTTGCCCCTTTTCCTGTACTTCTGTTCCTGTTTAAGCGGTTAGCATTCGCCAGAGCCCTCTAAATGTTTATCCTTTGAACTGACAGCTCAGTATAAATACCAACCCTGTTTGAACCATACTGGCATTGTGAACATGATGATTTGTAATGATCTACACGTTCATGTCTCTCTCAACTGTGTACTGTTGCCTACTTTGAGGCCTTGTAATGCTCATCAGACCTGGTACATTGTGTTTGGGTGTTTTCATGATGTTGCAAGTATGACTTCAAATAATCTAGGAAATCATGTGAATGTTTGTGTCTTCCGCCAGCTTCCCCTCACTGTCCAAAGGATGGGATGTACTACGCAGATTCCTCACACTGTTTCCAGATTGTTCCAGGGGAGTTAAGCTGGACTGATGCTCGACAACAGTGTTTAGACAGTGGCGGGGATCTGGCAATAGTGACGAGTGACGCTCTGCGTAATCAACTGGCACCTAAAGTCACACACTTGCCACAGTGAGTGTCTTCTGTCTGTATGGGTTACAGAAATGGGACATATATACAGTACCTGCATATAGTACGGTTTGTGTATTAAATTTTACATTTGTGATGTATATACTATATCAGTAGAAGAGGCCAGGCCCTGCACAAAGCTATCAGATACAGAACAGATGTCTTGTCTGCTTGTAAAAACCTGTTACCGTGTTGCAGTCTGCATGCAGCAGTCACAGCAAAAGAAACATTATAACAGGCAAACACTCTGAACAGATTCTCAACTTTCAATCGCTGATGATAACAAAAGTGCGAGGTCTGGAAAGAAGCGTACGTTAAACGAGTCTTCCTTGCTTCTCCCACCCTGTTTGTGTGAACTCGAGAGGCTCATTTGACTGAATGTGACTCCTCATGTTTTTATGTGCACGTGCTGTTCAAACTGAACGACGCTTTCAAGAGCGGCGGTTTTTATTAGTCATTACTTTCTGCTTATGAACTTTGAAATTTGCCCCAGTGATGTTTCCTGTCTTTTCATCTGTTCATTCCTGTCTCTTTTATTTTATTCTGTAACTGCATAACCAACCCTCCCCCCCGGCATCATCATGACAACATGACAACAGTATACTTTCTTTCCACAAACATACTGTAGTAATACTTTGCAGTATGTACTGTACATTTATTTATATGATGCACCAAATATGGATAATGCCCTGGATTTGTAGCAAAGCCAAAAGATGGAAAAGTTTCTGGCCTTGCACTGATCTGAAGGCCTCCAGCGTTGGTTGTTTAGGTCAGAGAAGGTCGCAAAGAACACATCTGTAAAAGCACAGCTGCATTGTAACTTTAACACCCTGTGAGCAGGAGTCCACGGTTCATGGTGTGTGTGTTAATGTGAGGGTAAAGGACCTGCCCTCGTAGACTAAAGGGGATCAGAAGAAAAGAGAGAGGAGGAGATGGATATATGCAGATGGAGCCCATCCATCTGCAGCAGCTCACTTCGCTTCCACTCATGTGTTCCTCCACCCCCTCACTTATATAAGGAATTTTTTTTTTTAATCGGTCCTTGTTTTTTGGCACAAAGACCGGTTTTTTGCTCCCTGTCTGCTTGTATTTTTTCCCTCTGTGGACTCTTTCTTTAATTTTCACAGATGTGAGTAGTCAGGTAGTGAAGAAAAGTCTCACCAAGAATAAAGAGCGAAATAATGAAAACAAGACGAGCAAAGAAACTGCTCTTATCCAAGTCGATCTTTAGACATGTCAGAAAATGACTTTTGTTTCCTACCAACTGTCTTTAGATCATTGTGATTCAAAGATTGGTTTTTCTTTTGGAGGGAAGGCCATTTTGTTTTAGTTACCAGTGTATGATGGAAAGTAAAATGAAAGCTAGGGGGAAATGTGCAGATCATTAGTGAACAATTCAATTGATCTGTTATCACAGTAAATATCTGACTTCCAACTGGGGTTCAGTCTAAGGCCATTTTCATGCTCTCTATGCCCTGCAGTTATTGATTGTTGAAGGCAAGCTGGCACATAATTCATTGACTTCACTGTCACCTATTGAGACCTATGCTGATTCTTATCTGTTTTGTACGTTCGTGTGCTGTGTTGTTGTCTGACAGTACAAACCCATTCACATGGATGTGAATCCACTGATCTTTGCACAGCATGTATAATATGTTCTTTGATCACTCGATGTGCATTTTCTTTCTAGAAATTGGAACATTTGTGTCTGTCTTTATTTTTTAAGCGTTGGAGCCAGTTTTCCAGCTGCCAACAGCCGTGTAGCTAAAGGACAAGCAGGTACTCTGTTAATCTGTGTGTTGTCTGTCCATTTCTGTCCCAGGGTGCGAGGTATGTGGCTGGGCTTGAGTGATGTCAACTCTCCCGGCAAGCTGCGCTGGGTAAACGGCTCGGAGGCACAAGAGGGGGAGGAGGGACAGCCTCCTCGTTCCCAGATCTCCCGTGGAAATGTGTGTGTGTCTCTCGACCAGGGCAGTCAGACCAGGGCACACCCATGTAACGCTGTGCGGGCATATGTCTGTCAGTACAGCCCTCAAGGTAGGCCAAATACATACACACAAAAATATCAAACAGTTCAAATATCTAAAAGCCAATAATCAGAGGAAGAAAATTAAGAGGCACGGATTCAATGCAAGTGCAATTTTCCCAAATCCTTCTGCACAAAGAGCAGTTTGAAAGTTCTTCACTATCAGCTTTATGTAAATTATGTTGTGGCACAAACAAGTGTAGAAAGGCAAAGCAAACAGCCTCCATAACTAATCGCAGGGAAAAGAAGGGCTCTCTGAATAATTGATGATCTGATAATTGGAGCACACTTTGCTATGATACTATTTGCACTTTGTGTAAGAAGCACCTAGAGACTGTCCTTTGTCATTTTCAGCATAAGATCGGATTTGTCTGTTTCAGAATAGGGTCGCATTCACAACCTAGGTGGTAGGCTAGGAAGGAATGGAAACAATCTTAACAACAATTGTAAGGTTGTAGTTTTGTGACCCAAGACCCCACATACATAATTGTAAATATTCCCATTTGTCATCATTCCTATCTGTGTATTCAGTCTTTGTCAAGGAATAAAACATTTCTATAGGCCTGAAAACTCTGAAAGCGGCTTCATAAAGTCTGGCTGGACATCTACACTAAAAGTGGAGCAGATGTGACTGCTCTAGCAAAATTGCTGCTATTGTGAATGTCCAAACACAAAGTGATTACCACATCATAGTTCTACATCATACTGACAGGGATTTCTCCTACTTTGTCCACCCCATTTATATCCTTCAAATAATTATACAGTGAAAGCAATTGGCACATCTCTCTTAAACACCCTGCATTAATGAGGGTTTATTGCAGGGCTGCTTATTAGACTTGGTTTTAGCTAGGTGTAGCTAATAAACCGCAGAGTGTATAACATAACACTTGGTGCAGACGTACAGTAGTTCAAGCTGAAGTTGAATTGGACTGATGACGTCAGAAAGGGTCTTAATGAGGCTGAATTCCTCTAAAGAAACGTGAGCAGTCAGAGAGGCGATGCACTCTAAATCCGCACTCAAAACTCAACTGAAATCCAGTGTCACAGTGTGAAATTCAGTGTAAATGGGTAGCAGGTTTTAGTTTGTGTGTATCTGCCTGGTGGTGTAATTGTGCTGCTTTAGTGCAGTCTGTCTGTGATTCTGTCCCTGTGTTTGTGCCAGTCTGCACTGAGCAAATGAAGTGTTTTTGCAGAGGTCTCTCTTTCTCAGAACAATCTGTGACTGTTACTAACCCTCTGGAGTTGCTCCATCTCTTCTTATAAATTGCCTCCACTGTCTCTCTCCTTTTTTTAAATCCTTCAGTCCTCCCTCCTCTTTTGTTGTCATTCTGTTTCTGTTGCTGCAGTGCGTGTTCCAGATGCAGGGACCTACATGATAGGCCTGGCTGTGTTCCCCTCCCATAATCCTTTGCACAACGCACCATCCTCTCCGCTGTCTGCTCCACAACCTCCCAGCAGTGGCATAGAGGTGAGGAAGAATCTCAGCTTTTTTTTTTTTTTTTTTTTTTTTTTTTTTACATCATTGTAATGTTCTTCTCAAACCTTGTTTGACTTTGTCTATTTTTTCTCAAACTTTCTGTTTACCCTTTCACTCAGGTGCTATTATTCCCAGCTCTGAGCTTTGTTCAGGCAGGCCGTCTGTCCTCACTAGAGTTTGTCACTCAGGAGTTCAGTTCAGAAGTCCATGTTCGCTTCCAGACCTACAGACCTCACTGCCATCATCTTGACCTCCACGTATTGCTACCCAGTGAGTCACACACTGAAACACAGAAGCAGTCTCTCTCACATTCACATACATGGCATGTAAAAACCATCTGCATCTTCCTGGTATCAGCAAGTATTAAACAAAACATGTAAAACACCTGCCGTTGGACAAAAACATCCACACAGACACGCACACTGACCTGCCCTGTCTAAAGTTGTTAGGTAGGTGAACATGAAAGATGAGTTTGAATGGAAACAAAGTAAAGCAGAACAGAACAGGAGAGGAGGGAAACCAGACCAGTCAAGGTCACCTCCCTTCTGCACTGGCAGCACAAAAGACTAAGGGGGGGGGTTCACTGAGACATAGCAGCAATGATATGCAGACAGAGAGCAGCAGAGAGCAAATGCACAAAAGATGTGAGAAACAGAATTCCACAGAGAGGCCAGCAGCTTGTTAAATATATAAAGCACATCACGTAGAGTTTGTGAATGCAGCAGCAGGGGGAGGAAATGTGGGAGATCATGAGAACTGGATTATTAATTACACAGCAGGTAAGTGTGCTCTACCCCACACGGAGATCGGCATCAGCCCAGTGCACTAATTACTGTACATCTTACCTCTCAGGTTGTGGAGGACCAACATGCGCTCCTGTAGCTGTTTGTGTCCCCAGTGACAGCAGTAGCAGTGTTCCACCCCCTTGCCCCCGACTAGAGCAGTGGTGTCCCTTCCAGCGCCGGTGCCTGCCCCTCTCCAGTGTATGCCAATCATCTTCTTGTCCTAACTGCACCCATGGTCATCGTCTGCCCCCTGGGGCGATGAGGCCCCGATACACCCTAAAGAACGAGGTGGTCTTCACTCTGCCAGCAGGTCCAGCTGCACACATACTGGTGAGAGGATTAACCTTTGCCTCCAAACTTATTTAAACTGCCACAGAGTTTATAGTGTTTCTGTTGTGGATGCAAAACAGAAAGTCCAGAGGAAATGGCTGACTTCCAGCTTTGAGGGTGTTTACAGCCAGCTGGGATAAACTGTTAAATGATTGCAGCTGTTGTGCAATTTCATTTCAACAGCCACATTCAATTTTGATTCAGTAAAGAAGACACTTTTTTGCATCCATGTCTATGCCAGGTACAAGAGCAACTGGAGGACCTCCTGGTTTCCCGTGGTGATGTCATTGCCCTGCAGCATGATGCCGGCCCCTCCTCCCTACTACGCTGCCAGCCTTCCCCACACTCACAGTGGCAACAGCCTGTGTTAGCCCTCAACCAAACAGAGTGGTTTTGGATCAACAACACCAGACTGTCAACAGATAGCTCAGCTGACCCTGATGTTGACCCTCTGCTTAATGTGGAGGCACTTGTGGAGGATGGTGAAGGAGGCTGGCTGGAAGAAGTAGTGTGCCCTGTCAGAGTGCTCTATGTGGGACGCAGTGAGACCCAGCTGCAGGGAGCACAGCTGTCTGCTGGTTTACCCCAGCCTGGACTCTACAGCCTGCTGGTAAAAACACCAGAGCTGTACGTTGCATCCCAGCATGCATCTGACTGATTTCAACATGAGGGAGGAGGCTGCACAGAAGTGAAAATCCTATACTGTATAGATTTGCCTGAAAGAATTGTTTTCCTAGAACTCCATTAGTAGATCAAGCCATTAGCTTTCTGATTAACATTTTGCTAGGGATGCAAGTGCATATAATAGGAGTTTATATTTATACCTGACTATAGAGATAATTGTTATATTTAAACGTATGTATTTATCCAGTAATTGAGACAAAATTTTGTTTGATAAATTTCAGGTAACTTCTACTGAACCATCTTATCCAGCTTCTGCATCATGCCCCCTGCGGGTGGTGCCTCCTCTGGGTTTGACGATCCTCCACCCGACTCCCAGGAACGGCACCCTCTACCTGCAGCCCAATGACACCCGGATACTGCTCTGTGTCCAGTCTCCCTATGAAACAAAGGCATCTCAGCATGGCAGTAATCGCAGCGTGACCTTCCAGCCAGAATATCCATCAGAGTTTTCGTCCAGCCCAGCACTCTGTCGGCTTGTGCCGAGTTTGGGGTCTGCTGCCGAGGTCACAGAGCCTAGCCTGTATGTAGTCCTGGAGCTGAGTCTGCCAGTGGAGGAAGAGAGGATTCCAGTGCAGGTGGAGCTGGAGGCCCATAACAATGTGACAGAGGCCAGCTTGATTATAGTCGTCCATCTGGAAGAGCCGCTCAGAGGACTTGTGGTGCGGCCGCACCCTGCACACAGGGTGCTGATGGAATCAGTCGTGGTGAGCAATGTGTGTTTGTGTCTGTGCATATATCATTTGTGTTGGGCAGCTGTATTACAAGTTCATATTTGATATTGGAGTGTTTCTTAATGATATCATCAAATCCTATATTTGTGTGTACTAGAGCTACACAGCATTGGTGCTTAAAGGCTCCAATCCCACATTTAAGTGGACAGTGGATGACAAGCCCTACTTCACCTATTACAACACTGTTCTCAATGTCATCTACCAGCATGCTGCCACCTACAAGCTCACGGTGAGTTTCTATCACATGCTGTTGTCATACTGTCTTCTAATAGCACTCATGCAGGAATATTAACTGTTTTAATTAAGTTCATATGTGACAGGCTTGTTTTTCCAGCTAGTAACTGGGGTGTCTACAAATGCAAATATTGAACAGCTTCACTTGTGATTAGGAAACTTTTTTTTTTTTTTATTTTGTTCCTGAAGTTTGGACAGTAAGGTTGGACTGGGAGGTGTCAACAAACAGCACACACAGTCACCTTGGAACAATATAGAATAGCATGAAAATTGTCAGCAAAGTTATGCTTATCCATTTAAAATTGTATTATATTTGTATATAATAACATACTGTATATAATTACATCGAGATAGAAGAAATCTCTTGCACATTTAATCCTGAACTGACGATTTTATACTCATGTTGTCATATGTTAAAACACTGTATTACCATAACATTGTTTAAGTTGATACCATTTTGATTGTCTTGAAGACCTTCCTGAAATATCCATCCATCCATCCATTTTCCTCCGCTTATCCGGGACCGGGTCGCGGGGGCAGCAGTCTAAGCAAAGATGCGATTTTATTTATTTGTTTATTTATTTTGTTACTAATAATTTGCCACTGCACATTTTGTAATCCGCTAACTGCTGCTGAATAAGTTTTGGTTTAAAATGCTTTAAAAAGTTTTCCAGAGACCAAGTTGCCATCTTCAAAATGCTTTGTTTTCTCCAAGTCCTAAACCCAAAGACCATATTATTTTAAAGAACTAAGAAAACCTGCAAATATTTGTTTTATCATTTTACCAAAATAATTCATTAAGCAGCTTAAATATGTGTGTAATATGTATATTATGATTGCACCCATGTTGGAATCACAGCTACCTTACAAATGACAGAAAACTTGAACTTACCAGCTCTGCGGCATCTCTCTTAGGTGACGGCCATGAACCATGTGAGCACCCTCACCGAGCATTTCAACGTGACTGTGGACCGGCTGCAGCCCATGGCCAATCTCACAGTAAAGGGTGTGCCAGATGTGGTCCCTCAGGGCTCCAACCAGACTTTCACCACTTCTGTGCTCGTGGACATGTCTGTGGCCGCCACCTTCCGGTATGAACAGAGAACGGGTAGACTGACAGGATTAGATAGATGTCTCTGGTGGTGTGTTTTAAAACTAAACTTAAAACAAACAAAACATCTCATTTCTCTGTCTCTTCTTCTCTTTTTTATTTTTAAGGCAGAGTGAAATACCAGCACATCTGTTTGTGTTTGATCGCTCCTTTCCTCTCCTTTATCTGTCTCTGTGGCTTTCTCTTTGTTCTTTTCTCTGTTTTCGTCTTCCTGTGCACCATAATAGCACTGCAGCAGTCATACCATGCAAAGCCTTGGATTTATAACCATGTGGTTAGAGCAGATTGCTGACAAGAATTTTCCCTTCTGCTCGGCTGTTTCCCCTGTCCTTTTTTTTCTCTCTCCCTTTTCTTCCACTCTTGTCCTCCTTGCCTGCTTCACATTCCCACTGTCCCAACTGTGGCATGCTCATTCACTTAGTTTCCCTCCACTCTCACCATTCTTGGTCCAGAGAGGCTTCCTGAGTTTTGAGTTTCCACTTCTCATCATCCCTACCCTCTAGTGCCTTGTCAGAGAAGATTCCCACTTTTGAGCTAGTGACTGTGTGTGTGGATGGTAATGGTTATCAGTGCATCTAAAGATCTGAAGGCTCCCTTTTAATTGTTTTGCATTGTCTCTATTGTGCTGCAGATGGTCTTTTGGTGATGGTGGATATGAGGAGTGGGAATACAAGCCTCCCTATCCCCCTTCCCTCATCTGCCCTGACTCCCCCAATCAGGTTCTCCTAAGCAGCAGTGTCACCTATATCTACTCTCAGCCAGGTAACCCCTCAACTGGCTCCATCTCAACAGTACTAGCATACAACCTTGACCAGTGGAACAGCAGCCATTTTAGTTGGATTTTATTTCAGTTTATGCAAGGTTAAAATGTTTTAAGCCTGGAGGTACAGTACATATAGCTAATTCTAACTCCTTTTCCTTCTTGCTCCCCCCTTTCTTTCCTCTTTCTGTACAGGAATATACCCAGCGTTGGTGTCAGTGTCCAATCATTATGAGAACATCAGTCAGAGCATCAACATGAGTGTCTACAGCATCCTCACTCATGTTGATATACAACCAGAGCCGAAACTCCTCCTCTCTGGCAAATCGGCCGATTTTGAGGCTCATCCTTTCCCCTCACCTTATGGCATTCACTATGAGTGGCACTTTGGAGATGGCTCTGCCCTGATGCATGGTCGTCGTGTGGCGCACACCTATGCACAGTGTGACATCTTCACTGTCTGTGTACTGGTAAACAACACCATCAGTTCTACAAAGGCTTGCCGTGAGATGTTTGTATACGAGGAGATTGAAAAGCTAACAGCTCGAAGCTCCTCTCCCACAGAGCTTCACAGTCCTACTAAGGTGTGGGCACACCTTGCGTCAGGCAATAACATCACATGGACATTCTCGATGGGCGACGGGACCGTCTACACTACATCTGAACCTTGCGTGTCGCACAACTACATCAAAGATGCCAACTACACGGTGAATGTGACTGCTGTGAATGCTGTGAGCTCTGGCTGGACAGTCCTTCTAGTACAGGTGTATGTATTCCAAGTCATAAAAATGGAGCCATCTGGGTGTGTCCAAGAGCGGACCCCTGTCAACTTTTATGCCTGGGTGTCTGGTAACGAATCAGCTCATCTTTATGAATGGAGCTTTGGGGATGGAAGCCCAAACATGACCAAGCATGGCAGCCCCAGAGTCTCACACACTTACTTGACAAGTGGGAACTACCACCTCTCCCTCCTTCTTTCCAGTGAGGTCAACAAAGCGACCAAGGCCAACTTCTTCAACTGGGTGTGTGTGCAGCCAGCTTTGGCCAACGTCAGCCTTACCCTTGAGAAATCACACTACACTGTCGGGGAGGAGATACGGTTTCAGGTCAGAGCTGAGCCAGAGTTTAACTACAGCTATCAGTGGGACTTTGGTAAAGAAGAAGACCTTGTGCACATCCGTGGTTCTGGAAATGGTGTGACAACATATAAAAACCCAGGTCACTACATGGTGACAGTCACCATTTTCAATAATGTCTCCACCAGTAACACCAGTGTCGTGATTGATGTTCTGATGCCTATAGGACCAATTGTTATTGATCATAATGGCACTAAGTACAACAACCTGACTCTCAGAGCACCGTATGCATTCAAAACTTCTTCCTTGGCCTCCAATGTCACTTACACTTGGAACTTTGGAGATGGGAATGTGCTCACAAGCCAGAATACCCATCACACATACAACAGCTCAGGAAACTACAATATCACACTGACAGCAGCCAACACAGTTAGCAGAAACCACACTACTTTACCCGTTGTTGTGCTTGCACCGATCCGTGGGTTAACTGTAAGCGCCAGTTTGGTAAATGTCCCTCTCAATGCCTCGGTCCACTTTGATGCCCGAATGGAGGAGGGTGATGGCGTCCGGTTCTCTTGGATCTTGTGTGACCGTTGCACCTCAATACCAGGGACCCACACCATGTTCTACACCTTCCGCTCTGTTGGCACTTTCAACATCATTGTGACAGCAGAGAATGACATAGGAACAGCACAAGCAAGTATCTTCCTGTTCGTCCAGCGTGAGCTAGAGGGGCTGCAGATTTTAGCAGACGAGGAGGCTGGAGGAGGTGGAGGCATTGGATTGAACGGTTGCTGCTTTGCTACAAATCGTGTCCTCCGCCTTCAAGCAGGATTAAAGGAAGGAACCAACATGACCTTTACTTGGAACCTCATCAGAGAACTAGACTCGAGCTTCAATATAAGCGGGAGGACTGTGGAGGTAAATTTCTCTACACCAGGTCCATGTGACATCTTCCTCCGGGCTACAAACCTCCTGGGTCACTTGTCCGTCAACAGAACCATCCACTTCCTTGTGCCAGCCAGAGGGGTGTATCTGCACATCAGCAACAACCCAGTCGCAGTCAATGTTCCGACTAACCTGACAGTATTGACTATGGAGGGCTCAAACCTGCAGTACTTGTGGAATGTTACAGCGGACACTATGCAGGGAAACAAGCACTGGAAGACACACACCTTCAACAGTCCTGGTCAAAAGGTAGTTACTGTGAAGGTCTTCAATGAAGTTAGCGCAGAGGTTGTGTCAGAGATTGTCCACATCCAGGAAGTCATTTCTGGGCTAACATTCACAGCTACCAATGTAACAGAGCAGAATTATGTAGCAACAGGCGCCAACATCTCACTCCAAGGGGAGGTAGAGGCGGGAACTGATGTGATGTGGACATGGCTGCTGGAAGGAAGAACAGAAACCGGGAGGAAAACATCTCTGATTTTCCAGGAACCAAAGACAGCCATAGTTACTCTAAATGCCACCAATGGTGTCAGCGGGCAAGTGTTTTCCAGGGAGTTCTTTGTTCAGGACAAGATTCAGGGGTTGGAGCTGAGGGCAAGTAAAAAGATTGCAGGAGTTGGTGAGAATGTGGAGTTTACAATTTCCATGGCAGCAGGCTCAGATGTTCGTCTGATCCTCAGCATCAGCGGAGATGCCACCGTTACCCCTCAACCCAATCAAACCTATGTCCACAACTTCAGCAGGGTGGATACGTACATGGTGAATCTCACTGCTCACAACCAGGTAAAATCCAAGCAGATTTTATCACATACATTATAAGAGCTTGTAATATAGATGCTGACAATCCAGTGACGCTGTTCTTGGCACACACACAGTAACTTTGACATCATTAGACATCATTGAACACATTGTTGTTTATTGTGATCCAGTAAGTTATTGCCGCCATGTGACAATCCAGGTGAGTTTCAAGAGGCGGCACCTCCAGGTCGAGGTGATGGAGCCAGTTCGTGGACTTTCCATCCAGGGAAGCTGTGCAGCAATCCCTGTAGGTGAGAAGAGACAGTTTGTTGCCAAGATCCTGACGGGCAAACCTGTTAGTTTCCTGTGGACTTTTGATCTGCACCACCACAAGGCATCACATATGGGCAAAGAGGTCAGCTCATTAAAATATTTAGCCTTTTATAACTATGGCATATCACAATATAGCAAACTGTGCATAAGCTACTAGGCTGCAGAAATGGTGATGTATATCCCCAACCTCAGGTGACCTACAAGCCAGAAGAAGCAGGTTTATTGACCATCTATTTGAAGGCCTTCAATGCCCTGCATGGTCAGAACATCACCGAGCACATCCTGGTGCAAAACCGCCTGACGACTGCCGTCCTGTCTGCTCAACCTGGGGACACTTTCATTAACAAGACGGTGACCCTGGTGGCCTCTGTCACACCCAGTTCTAGTCCTGTGGGGTGCTTGTGGGACTTTGGTGACGGTTCTACTCCAGTTCACACCGACACTGAAACTGTGGGCTATAAGTACAGACGCCCAGGATACTACCTGGTCAAAGTATGTTTCACTGAACTGTGTTATTCCATGTACATACATGGTCTGGTTGCTGATCTTGCAGTTGTGTAATTTTCACCACCTTATTCTTCTTTCTGCTAGGTGAATTGCAGTAACATGGTTAGCTGGGTGCTGGCCCAGGTGGAGGTAACCATCAGTGTATTAGAATGTGAGGAGCCAGAAGTGCAGGTGGTTCAAGCTCCTCGCCTGACCATCTGGCGCTCCCAGGCCACTTTGGTGGAGGCCAGTGTGGATTTAAAAGGCTGCGTATGCTACGGAGCTCAGTACTTCTGGCAGATACTGTCAACACCTTTCTGTGATTATGCCAAAGACTACCAGATTCCTTCTGGGGCGGTGACTAAGCCTTCCCAGTCTGTGCCTGTCTCAGTAATTCACCTGCCTGTGGAGGTGGATGTGCGACGGTTGCAGTTGGCATTGCCCAAGATGACTCTGGCAGCAAGAAACTACAGCTTGGTGTTTTCCCTGTCATATGAAGGTGTGCCACTAAGGAAGGATGCCTGTCTGCAACTCAGTGTCTTGGCTTCCAGGTCAGTAGAGAAATATTTAAATATACAGTATATTTTTGCCTGTAGAGGTATAGATTACATCCTTTCACCCTGTTATTTATAGTTTCTAAATAAATAATTCTACTGGGGAAGCGCAGGATGAAATTAAAGCAATACACCACATAACATTATGATCACTGCCCTGTGAAGTGAATAGCATAGATCATTTTGTTACAGTGGCACCTGTCAGGGTGTGGGGTATATTAGGCAGCAAGTGAACATTCAGTCCTTGAGGTTGTTAGAAGCAGGAAAAATGGACAAGCAAAAGGATTTGAGACTTTGACAAGGGCCAGATTCACACAACATGTGCTGTGAGCCTCAGAGTGACACGAGTGCCAACCACCTGCTGCATTGACTCCTATGTATACAGTATTAGGCAGGTGTTCATAATGTTATGGCTGATCAGTGTAAACCGTGGCAAATGCTGTCACTTTGAATTCATACCACTTACAATATATTTTAATAGTGACCTAATTTTATGGCCATAGGAAAGGATTAACCCATCCGCAGAATCTTCTCAAACCACAATTATAATTATCAGGTTCTCTGATGTTATGCTTATACTCAGTATGTCCATAATACATTTTTGCCAAAACATGACTAATTACTACCATATCAAAGTTTATCTACATAAATGGGCAGGACAGTGATGGAGATGAGGTCATCTGGCATAGTTCCTATTTGTCGGTGACATCTGGAAGTTGCCCCCAGCTCATGCTCTTTATACATGTATACACTCTGTAATTCTGTCATTCTGATTATTCAGACTCTAAATTTACAAAGAACTCTATTCTGTACACACATTTATTGCATGTTTATCCATGCTTCAAGAGGGATCCCTCCTCTGACCATCTGCTCCTCCTGAGGTTTCTTTTCTCTTTCCCACTAAAGATTTAGACGTGCTACTTTATAGGACAGAACATGTTCTGTGCTGGACAGATTGTAAAGACTCTTGAGACAAATTTGTGATTCTTGATATTGGCCTATATAAATAACAATTTATTTGATTTGCTGGGCAATGATAATAATGCCTTATGTGGTCTTCTCTGCCAGAAGACCACATAAGGCACCAGGCTGCTATACTGAAATGTACACCCAGCCTGTGAAAGGAAACAGTGAGAAAGCCTGGATGTTGGGTCAGCCAACCAGCTTGCGTGCCTTGCAGGTCTGCATTATGAACTGTTGAGATTAACTTAGAACACCCTTCTATGCATAGGCTCAAAAAGACATTTATATGCATCTCCACAGAAGATGCATGTAAATTCCAGCCTAATGCGGTTGATCTATTAATAAATTGTACTACTTCATCTTTTAACCCTATTTCCTCATCAGGTTGATGCCCATCATAGAAGGGGGCACTTACAGGGTGTGGTCGAGGACCCAGGACCTGCAGCTCAGTGCAGAAAAGTCCTTCGACCCCAACATGGACCCAGACAAGCAGTCACTACTCCACTACCACTGGGAGTGTCAGAGTACCTCAAAGGTAAGGGTAGGCACGAAAAGCTGCTTTCACATATTACATCTGAAAACATTTAGATTAGGTTTTCTAATTCAATTTTAGCAATTTTGTGTGGCTCACATTAGTGACAACTTTCTGACTTTAATAACCTGTTTCCAGTCACATCACTATACGTTAATATACGACCAAGCTCTAAAAACACATTACAGTAAATTAGAGTTGTTGTTTTTATATGCAGCAATTAGTACCTTAAGGTTCATAATTATCAAGTAGAATGGTGAATAAACAAGTGTTTTTAAAAGTCTGCAAGTATAAAAGAATACATGGTTAAACCGGATTGTCGCTCACTGTTCTCTCAATATTTGACTGAGAATTGAATAGTTGAATAAAAATGAAAATGTGTTTGGGGGGGATTGTGAAAGCATGGCAGAAATAATGTGAAACTCATTCTGTTTACACGGTTACACTGTGGGTACTCAGTGTCCTTATGGGGACAAAAAGCAAGTCCCCAAAACTTAGATCATTACATTTTAGAGGGATGACTTGGTTTAAGGTTAGGGGTTAAGCAAGTAGTGGTTAAGTGTTAGATAGGGTAAGTCTCCAGGAAATTAATGCCAGTCAATGTAATGTCCCCTGAAGTTATGGAAACACACTGTGCATGTGTGTGCACTATACATCTAAAAAGACAGATATTTAAACAGCTTATATAACTGTGTAGACATAAACTTGGCATTCCACAGCTGGTGCTTTGCTCACCACCATGACAGTTACACACTTGCACGCAAACACACACACAGCGCTGTGGGGAGTTGGTGATAAAGTAAAAGGGCACAGAGTTTGAAGCAAAAGGAGCAGACTAAAACAAAGTTGTCCTTACTTAAATACAGATACAGTTGTTGGTTAAAAAGAAAGAAACACATTATATTGAAACATTTTGCTGTTCCCTGGAGGACAGCTGGGTAGTGCCGACACATCAAATATCAGAACATTTGCAACAGTTTGTAGTTGATGACCATCCAAGCGAGCAAGGTCACTTTCTTAAAATCAAGGAGCATTGGTATTAGGGCCATAAAAAGAGTAAGCACCAAATTTATCATGGCAAACACTAAACTTCTAAAAGGAAGGCAGTGGAATATATACACTTTGTATTAGGAATATAAAATGAAAAGTATACACAAATATATGAATGTGCTAGGCTGCAGGGTTTTATGAACGAGGGCTAATAAGTGAATCTATAAGATACAAGTAGCTGGTGCAGTGTTGTGAGTCGTGAAGTGGTTTTAGCATTAATCCTGGCTGCAGCCTTCAGACATAGTCATTTTATTATGAACATCTTTAGATGATCCTTGAAGAGAAAATTACAAAGCAACTTATCACATCGACACCAATCGGTATCCTTTAGTAATGATCTATCTTATGCAATGTTGCTAATATGAAATGACTTTTGTTTAGAATAACATATAAAACTGAAATTATGAAGTTCTTAAGTAAATAAACTTGAATGTCTTTTTCTTGTTTCTTTTGATTTACTGCAATGGTGTAAAACTAATAGGTTTCATAAAGAATATGCTGCTGTAATTATGGTCTGTTTTTCTGTGTGCAGGGTCCAGAGCACTGCTCCAGTCTGAACTTTGGCCTGGGCTCCAGTGGTCCGGTGCTGGGAATCTCCGGCTCTGAGCTGGAGGCGGGTGTTGAATATACTTTCAAATTGACCATCAGCAAAGACGGCATGGCCCCAGAGTCCACCACACAGACTGTGAGTGCACATAGATTCCTGCACACGTGAATATATGCATGCTTTAAATCAGTAGTTCACAACCGGGCATCAGGACCCCTCAGGTAGGTGATAAAATGATAAAGGGGAGGGAAAACAAAATAAACACACATAACCCTCCTACTTAGATTAGAATTTTGTTTATACTGTAATATACTGCTATTCTTTTTTGTCAAATATTGAGTAGTTTTATCTTTAACTGAAAAAACCACAGTGGAAGATGCAATTTAGGCAGTGGTTGTGTTTGTTTTGGCTTTTGTTCCTTGACTATTAATGTACAGTAGTAGGAAGTTATTGATTAAACAGTGAGGATGTTCAGTATCTTCAGCTTCTGTTTCATCATACTTAAAAGCATGTGGACAGAACTACACCGATAAATAGATCATCATCATCATAGCAAATCAATCCATCCTCTGTGTGTGATCAAATAAACACACCTTTCCACTAACAGAAGCAACCATGGTAACGGTACTCAACAAAGATGGTGACAGCTGTAACCTCAAAATGCTTAGAGGATACACATACAACAATTGCAGGACTAATATTTGACTAAATTGTCACTGACAAACACTAGACCAAAATATATTTTATAATAATTTTGACTAAAACCAGACTAAATAACAAAAATGACTAAAACAAATACACATGTTCATCAAAGACTGAAACTAAGTCATGTGGCAAAAATAACACTAGGCTGTTGTCTGTTCATGATGTTTCACTTGAGGATTTCGCAGAACTTGTATCTGATGTTACTCATTCTGTACTGATCAGATAATTGGCTGTAATTACAATATTCAGTCTCTTCAAATAATGATTGCACCATTCTGTCAACTTGTCAGTATTCCCTGTTCCTTTCTTCCAAGGTTTTGTTTTGCTGTCTCTTGTTCACTGCCTACAAAAACACTTGAGGCTTTTATTGGATGTAATAAAATACATCCTAAGATTAAACATCAAAAGGCAGTAAGAGTGTAATCCGAAGAAAGTAAATGTCTTCTACTGAAATATACTGTAACATGGCATACAACATACTGTGTGGTACTACTGTATCAGTGCACACATGTGACACAAAGAAATGGAATGAATGACAAATACATGTGGATCACAAAATGTTCATGTTGAAGATTTGTGTGCTTAGGTTGTTGGGAAGGGTAAGGTCGGTTTCCTGATCAGAGAGGCTATATCCTCTCCACATGAATGGCTGACATTCGAGGGTTTGTGTGTGCGTGTGACAGGTGCTGGTCCAGAGTGGCCACATTCCTATGGTGTATCTGGAGTGTGTGTCCTGTAAGGCCCAGTCCATCTATGAGGTCAGCCAGAACTCGTATGTCTACCTACGAGGGACCTGCACCAACTGCCAGGGATTTCACCGTGGGGTAAACACACACACAGGGTCTAAATCCAGCTCTTTGTTTCTCAGCAAAATGAGGTCAGTGCACCACAGAAGTGACAGTGAAGTCAAGATTTCCAGTTCCTCTCCTACTTGTCTCCTGTTTCACCTCTCCTCCTCTCTCCCTTAGTCAGACTTTCCCTGGGATTTGTGATGCAGGCCTCAGTGTGTGGGTGTGAGAATGAGGTCATTGTACAACTGGAGCCAGATTGAAAATGTTACTGTATGTCCTTACTAACACAGGGAAACAATTTGAAAGACAAAACACTCATAGAGAAACTGGGCCTCAATACCAGCTGACTGTGTTGTCAGCTTTCACGCTGTTCTGTTGTTTCCACACTGCACCATGGTCATTTTTAACATTTTTAATATGCTTTGCATATGTATGACTACATGCATATACTGTATGTCAACAAAGGGTTCAGTGCACAGCATCAAACAAGTTGGGTTTCAGCCACTTTACTGCCATGTGAGCATGTGTGGAAGCAGTCAGAGTTGCAGTACATGTTGCTGGCAAAGACGGACACTGTACACTGTACATGGTTGGTGTAGTAAATGGCGACTGAAGATAAGTTTGTGTTCTGTATTGGCCAGGCTCCTTTGTTGTGTATATAAAGAAGTACAAATATTTAGGCCTCACTTTAGATGAGCCTTTTACATATGAAATAGGAATAAGGATCCTGTTGGACTCTGCTGGAGGACTCTGGGGGCTGTTATGAATGAAATTAAGCTTTGTGAAGATCTTGGATACAATATATACATGTAATTGTGTTAATATTACAGTATAGATTGCAGTATATGTTCACATAATGTTGTTGTAGCTCAGTTTTTGTTAAAAGCTTGTCATCAATGACCGGACCGGGTACACTTTAACTGCTCAGGTGGGAGGAAGGAAGGAGTGACCATGCTTAAAAGCTTGTCATCAATGATCGAGAGCCTTGTGTTTAAATTGTTTAGTTTGTATCAGGTATATGTAGTATTATTGTCAATTTTCTTATTTTGTTATCGTGCCTCTGAAGATAATGCAAATAGTGTCTTGTAATCCCATCTGGGCTGAACACCTGTAAGTGTATGACAAATAAAGATTCATTCATTCATTTAGGCTGATTAAGTAGCTTGCCATCAGTACAATCTCTTTCTTTCCTTCAGCGCTGGAGTGCCATGACACTGCAGAACGAGACTCTGGTCCTTGACTCCTCGTCCACCACTACAGGAAGCGATGGCATGAACCTGGTGTTGCGGCAAGGCGTCGTGCGCCACGGAGAATCCTACATCTTCACTTTGCACGTGACCGACAGCAGTCTGGATGGCGAGGGTGCCGCCTCGATCACACTGCATCACAACATGCCCCCAGCCGGCGGGGAGTGCCACCTGAGATGGGGAGAGGAGGCAGGGGTGCAGTACGGAGATGGAGACAGTGAAGTCTGGAGGATACGCACACTCCTGGACCGGGTACACTTTAACTGCTCAGGTGGGAGGAAGGAAGGCGTGACCATGCTTTCACACACCTGAATCAGAAATTGACTGGCTCACTGTCATCCTTTGCCTTTGCTTAAAGTTTTTAAAGTTGTTAAATCTGTCAAGTCTCATTGGCAAATTTCTCTCTCATCACCTATTAAGAAAGAATCATCATCACTGTCTTTTTCTTTTGTTTATTCTTTTTGTCTATCTCACTTTTTTGCTCTCTAGGTTACATTGATCTGGGAGTTTCAGAGACGCCCTTGCTCTACAGTCTGCTGGTGACTCGCTGCAGAGAAGACTACTGCGAGGACTTCTGTGTGTACAAAGGTAGTAGTCCAGAGCACTCTGTCTTCCTGCCCCCAGGCTTCAGCTCAGCTCGACACCGTGTAGCTGTGTCCATCACAGTGGAGGACCACCAGGGAGCTTCCATCACAGCACTCAACAAGTAACTACATTCTTCTGTACTGTTTAGTTCAGGCAGCATGAGGTCAATTAAATAAGACTCAGACTTTAAACATTTTTTGTTTACACCCCAGGCTGCTGGAGCCGACCGAGCCTGCACATTACTGAGGTTTTTCTGAGTGGTACAGTAAATCCCTGCCATTGCTAAGGTTTTCTGCTCGTAACTGCTAACCTTCCTGTAGATGTAGAAAAGCCAAAAGGTTTCACCAGTGAAAACTTAATAAAACTTAACTCTGAGTCAAAGAGCATGTGCCTATAATGATGGCGGTCATAGCAAAGTCTTGCTAGCAGCTCTGAGACTGAACTGTGATGTTTTGAGCTAAATGCTCACGTCACACTGGTGAAATGCTCACAGTGACATTCCCAACATAACAATGATGACGATGTTGGACCAGTATAACGCTTAATCATGTTCCACAATCTTAGTTCAGCATTAATAGTATTTAACATGAAAAGTAAGTGGATTACCAAAATTATTACTGTTCATCCTGAGCAGGAAATAAGTTGAGTCTATGTGCCAGCGCATAGATTGTATATGTGAATGGACAACGTGACAGCTCCCAGAAGTAGAGGCACCACAAGTCGATGTCCCCCTCGTGCCTGGTGGCAATACAGGTCATAAAACCTGCTCCCTCTTGTTAGTGGACCCGACATGATCCAAACTAAAAATCCA
Source organism: Monopterus albus (assembly GCF_001952655.1). Classification (NCBI taxonomy): domain Eukaryota; kingdom Metazoa; phylum Chordata; class Actinopteri; order Synbranchiformes; family Synbranchidae; genus Monopterus; species Monopterus albus. The sequence goes on along the minus strand of NW_018127909.1, from coordinate 5,003,679 downwards.
GAATACAAATGTATTAAATCTTTCCCAAATGTGATTTTGTGTGTCATTTTAGGTTGATATTATCACACTGATCTGTGTACAAGTGCTCATTTTTTTGAGAATTTTGTTTTTAAAAAGTGATTTGATATAAAAAAAAAAAAGGGGTGTGTTTCCAGTGATTTGACAACTCTACTGTGCAGAATGTGGATGAAAAACGTGTTTCAAAAGCAAGATGGCTGCCCTCATATTGGCGATATTTTGGTTTTGCTTTTACGTAGTGGCGATGCATTGTTTTTATATACACTCGAGGTCAATCCAACAAGTAGATGTTAGGATATTTCACAGGATCATCAAAGTCATTTTGATTTCATCCTTTGTTTCATCCATCCAACGGTTGTTGAGAGAGTTCAGTCTGGATCAAAGTAGTCAACTGCCTGGCCAAGACTGCAACGCCACTTGTATGGTTAAAAACCTCTTATAAATTTGTGAAATTCTGAGTAAAAACAAAATTTTATCCAAAAATTTAACCGTCTTTCGAGGCCAAACCACATTACAGTCCTTACACCCACATGTAGGCAAACACATGCACATCCACACATATAGCAAAGTTAGATACACACTATACAGTTACACTGTGTTTTGTATTGTATTTGTGTCCAGATCTATTGAAGTTGTGCTGCCAGATCCGCCCCCTGAGTACAGCAGCCTTCCACACTGGCTGTCTGAGCTGACAGACAGCAAACTCAAAAAGCTGCTGGAACAGGGAGACTCACAGAGGGTCAGAGAGTTATCACTGGCTTTTATTACAGTCCTAAATGAGGTAGGTGAGCCCCAGTCACCCAGCATTAACTAATGCATCCACAGTGTCCATCTAAATAATCATCAATTTATAATAAACATACTTAAACCTGCGTGTACTCACTTTCAGTATGAGCAGACCAGGGAGTCAGCGCGGGTGTCTCGAGACGAGCGTGGTTATCGAGTCAGAGTCCGCAGCAATATCACCAGAGCTCTGACGGCTCTGGACCTGGCCACTGTTAATGACATTCAGCAGACCTCTGCTGCGCTAGCACAGTGCACGGTGAGCCAGAGGAGAGGGAGGGCATGTGGACATGAAAGCATAGAGGGCTGGAAAAGAAAAAAACAAGCTGTGAAAAGAAAGGCATTAACAAGCAGAAAAAGCTAAGAAATAACCATTTGCGTTTTGCAGGCGGTGAGCCGAGAGTTCATCTGTGAAGAGTGTCAGAACAGCACTCTGAACAAGCTTGAGTCCATGCTGGAGATTTTGCAGAATGACACCAAGCAGGGCACAGTCACGCCTACTGAGATCGCTGACAACATCCTGAACATCATGGGTAAGAACAGCATTGAGTGTTTCCTTATTTTTGAATAGTGTCTCAAAAACTGAACAAAAATAAGCTGCAACAATAGTTTGGTGTTAGCATCAAGTCATTTATTCATGTATGTTTTCACCTAAGTGCAGGGTGATGCCCTGTCACTACTGTTGCTTATAACATTACATATTTAACCTATAAACAAAGACCTTGGGAAGCAAGGGCTGTCATTAAATGCACTGTAGACATGATGGGGTTATTCAGCTGGCACTGAAGCAGAACACAAGGCAGTGAAGTGCAGCTACAAATAGAGCTGCATAGCACTACTGTAAAACCACTATTTCTGCTCATAATAGAACTCTATTTATGGTGCTTGTTCTATAAGATTCAAATCATTTATTCCTCCTTGTTGCTCATGAGTCTTGATCAGCTGACTAACTGTATTTCTTGAAAAGCCTTTAACACTATATACTGTACACACCAACTCTCCACTTTCCAGAATTTTATTTATAAAAAAATATAAACCAGCCTGAAGGAAATTAGAAGCTGTACATTTCTTTTCCTCATCTTTCATAGTTTGACACCTTTCGTATCTTCTCCATCTGGCCAGGTGATCTGATCCATCAGGTCAGCCAGTCAGCCGCCTCCCAGTCTTACCTACAGCCTTCCTATATGGATTCCCCCTCACCCTCCTTCACCTCCTCCTATTCTTCCTCTGGTGAAGAGCAAGGAGGCACCCTGTTGGACCCCTCACCCTCCTCACTGGAGCCCCACCCTCTGCGTGTGGCGGCGAAGGCTTACAGCCTCTCCTCAGTCCTCATGCTGATTCTCATGCATGCTCGAGTGCTCAATGAAGAGCCCCTGGTGCTGAGAGGAGCTGAGATTGCAGCCACAGGAAAACTGGCAGACCCTCAGAGCCTGCTCTGCTACCATGGCAACAACAGTCCAGGTAGGGTAGGCATTTGTACTGTGTCTCATGAGTTGATGTTCCAGTAGGTGGGAAGCAGGCTATGTTACAAACAGGACTGCGAAGAAACACTGTATTCTCTTCTGTTCAACTCTTCCTTTTTCCTCTCCCTGTATTTCCAGAGTGCCAGCGGTTCTCCATCCCCCGAGCTTTCAACAGCAGTCTTGGCAGAGTCGCTGCAGGAAACAGCGTCATGCAGCTGCTGTTTCAGGTACCATCAGAAAACATCTAATGTGATGGGATTTATTACTTCAGAGCTAGATGTGCTCTTTTTTGTGTTTTCACAGCTTTTGTTTGTCATTTTCTCTACACTTCACTTTATGATTTTCCATCCTTTGTTTTCTCCCCAGGTGGAGTCCAACCCCTTCCCTTTCAACTATGTGGCCAACTACACCATCTCTACTGAGGTGGCATCCATGGAGTTTCGCACTGAAAATGGCACCCAGATTCCCATATCAGGACTGGACGACAATCTAGCCATCACTGTTGCCATCAACAATGGCAGTAGTGGAGAAGTGGGTGCTGAGCGTTCTGGAACTGGACGGGTCCCCACAACAGGAGCCGTTAACATCAGCCACTGTGACTCCGTCATTGTTAGGGTCAGCACGGGAAACACTAACAGACAGGCAGGGCTGTTTGTGCAGCTCAACTTCACCTCTCTGCAGGGTGAGCTCTGACGTTCATCACATACACAGTGCATACATATACTGAGGGTGGACACAATGATAGGAACAGCTGAACAGTTTAATGTATGTAACGCAATAAACTCATTGGTTAAACTTATAATGTTCATTTCTTGTTGTTGACGTGTCAGGAAGGTGTTCTGAAATTATAAATTTAGTAGCAGTTATAGCCTTTCTATTTTATTATTCTCACTTGTTTGTCCTGTTGTCATATGTCCAAGCAGCTGTGATGCTGTTATTTTCTCTTGGGGATGATAACAAAGACCCATTTTGTTGGTTTAAAAGAGCCTTGCTTTCTTTATACTTGAAGGGCCATCTAATGTTATTATGTTGCCAGAAATAATATATGACTATCAATCTGGTGTTTAATTGCAGCCGAGATAGTGACAGGGTGGATTTTAAATGGGCTGGCCAACAAACAGGAAGATGACATACTATCTGTGTATGCTTTAACATAACAGGTACAAATAGTTTAAACAGCACTCACCGAGCTCACTTTATGAATTTATAAAGTCTGGTTTGGACATTTAGTGACAGCATGGTCTCTAAGAGTTTTGATAAACAGGGGCCTTGTTTGTTTTAACTGTTTCATATCGTTTTATGCTTGTATTTGTGTCTATACTGATCCAGTTTCTCATTCTTTTTTCTTACCTTCTCCAGAGGCCAGAGAGAAGGGTAAAAGAGAAGAGGATGGGGAGCCTTACATCACAGCTTACCTTCACTCCCATGAACAACCAAATGAGTTCAACTGCACAGACAGAAAACGCATCACACTCGGTATGACCAGAGAGCAACATCTGGACCACAGGAAATACACCTTCTTCCTGTCACCAGAGTAAGAACCCTTGTTCATTCACTGCTTCGCAATATGATGTGTAATTAACATGCAGAAAGTTAGTTTACAATGTGATACTTTTGTTTGCAATAACCAGGGCCTGTTTATTTTGGATATTGTTTTCTGCCTTCTGACAAACAGTGTCATGTCTGTCCTGTGCTACACAGGTCCTATGACACCACATTGGACTACTTTATTAACGTGAGTACACCCTGCAGCCCTGGCTCTCAGCCAGAGGGTGTTCATCTGGAGGTTGGGGTGTTTGCCTCTCTGTGTCAGTACTTCAGTGAGCGTGAGAAGCAGTGGCGGACAGATGGCATGGTGCCTCTGGCGGAGACCAATGCCAGCAGAGCTGTCTGTCGCACCAGGCACCTCACAGCCTTTGCTGCAGGCCTGTTTGTACCAACCAACGCCATCAGTTTTAAAATGCCGGTCAGTATTGCACAATCAAACACTCTGTGTGCACATTCAACAGATAAACACACACTAAAACCATTTGCCTTCTTGTCTAGGAGCGTTCTGGTGCACCGAGCCTGGTCGTGCTGTTGGTGTGTGTGTTAGGCTTACTAAGCTATGTTGTAGCATCAGCCATCTTGCACAAGTTGGACCAGCTGGATCTACGCCGGGCTGGCGTGGTTCCTCTCTGTGGTCAAGACGCACTCTTCAAGTACGAGATTCAGGTCAAGACTGGCTGGACTCGAGGGGCAGGTGAGTTAGGGTCACTGTTAAACAACAGCAAATGTGATAAAAAGTTAGCAGAGGTGTTGTTTACATAGCTTGGAGTAATAAAATAAGTATATAAAATAATGTTGGTTATTGCCACATATTCCGATTAATTTATCAATAACTTGGTTAACCTTTTAAAACTAATCAACAGTGAAACATGTCTACCATATGTCCTAGAGCCCAATGTAATGTTGAATGGTCTTATACTTGTATAGTGCTTTACTGTGCAGTGCAGCACACTCAAAGCGCTTTCACACTATTTGGCCATTCACACTCCCAAGCACTTACACATTCACGCACCGTTGTCATCACCGGGAGCAACAGGAGGTTCAGTGTTTCGCTCAAGGACACTTCAACATGTTGAGTGGACAAGCCAGAAATCAAACCGCTAATCTTCCACTTAGGAGGCGACCCACTGTGCCTCCTGAGCCACAGCCACCCCCATCTTATTTTGTCCAACCAATGGTCCAAAACACCGAAGATACTCAGTTTGCTGTAAGGTAATGCAAAAAAATGCAGCCCACTCTCCCGTTTAAAGGAGCTGGCACCATCAACTGTTAAGCTCCTTTGATTGAGAAATTCTAAAAATAATTCAATTATCAAAATAGTTGCTTATTAATGTCCTGTTATTTCAGTAAATAGTAAACACGATGAACTGGAGAAGAGAGCCTGTGAATGAAAGATTCCACATTTTCAGGGGCATTTATGCAAATTCCAGTTACGATATTAATACATATAAAATGTGGTGATTGAAAGGAGTCATAAAAACTGTTTGTACAAAGTTAAACTTTATTCAAAATGGTTCATATAGTGAGTCTCTGTCTTTTTAGGCACCACAGCCCATGTAGGAATCAGTTTGTATGGGCGTGAGAGCCGCAGTGGACACCGCCATCTCGACAGCAGAGGAGCCTTCACACGCAACTCTCTTGATATCTTCCACATTGCCACAGACACCAGCCTGGGCAGTATCTGGAAAATACGAATTTGGCATGACAACAAGGGTACAGACACAGGGGCGCATACACAGAGCAGAAAACCTTGTAATCACAAAATGTTTAGCCATCTTATATTTGAGGAAACCATCCCTCCTTGATCCTCCCTCAGGTCTGTCCCCAGCATGGCTGCTACAGTACGTCTTGGTGAAGGACTTACAGACAGGAAGCAGCTACTACTTCCTGGTTGAGGAGTGGCTGTCAGTTGACAATGAGAGAACTGATGGACGGGTAGAGATTGAGGTGGAGGCATCAGGTAAAAAACTACAATTAAATCATCCACATGTTATGATGTCTAACAATTTCTGGACTCAAGTTCAGGACAGGGACAGATGGTGGAGTGAAGGGAAGGACGAACAAATTGCTGAGGTCCTTGGCAGTGTGTGGCAGCAGAACAGGCTAGGGACTTGCAGCGAGTGGCTGGTTGGTCTGTGGTCTGTATGGCAGGCAGGGAAAGCTGAGTTGGCAGGAGTGAACCTGAGGCAGCAGGAAGGGAAGAAGGGAATTACAATGCAGAATCAACAAACTGGTAGTACTCTCACTGAGAGATGAAGTGGCCAGCGTGTCAGTGCCACTTGGCAAACTGAACGATCCGATGGAGAATGGAATGCAGAGCTGGTGTTTTAGTGCAGTGGAGCTTGATTGGAAATGAATCACAGGCATGTAGGGCAGCAGGAACAGAATGAACCCTCACACCCAGACACACACACATGCAGAGAGAGAGGCAAACAGGGAACCAACAAGAAACACAGGGAAGAGGAAACAGAGCCACAAGGGGGAGGCCCAGCTGGACCATGACACCATAAACATCTGCTGGTGGTTGATGCCGGTCTGTTCACTCCGCTGTATTTCTTCCTGTTTCCATCAGAGGAGGCTGTGCTTCGCAAGATGCCCCGCCTCCTGCAGTGTGAGCTACAGAGGGCGCTGTGTGAGAGTCACCTGTGGCTGTCCCTCTGGGAGAGGCCCCCCCGTAGCCCCTTCACCCGTCTGCAGAGAGCCACCTGCTGCGCTGTGTTACTGCAGCTCTTCATATTGGCCAACACACTGTGGTACAGCATCGTGGTGGACAAGAGATCCAGGTATAGGAATATTTGTTTCTCTGTCTTCTCTGTGTCCCCGTTATTGTGCATTTCCACATTGCAAATCCTGGTGATTCGGCCTTGCATTTGAGTCCTGTGCTGCAGCCCACAGGCCGTGTCAAAGATGTCTTCACTAAATGGAGAGACAGTGGCAGCAGGTCTGGTGACCTGTCTGATCGCCTACCCTCTCTACCTGCTTGTCTTCACACTCTTCAGAATGAGCCGCAGCAAGGTAACACAAACCAGCCCGAAACTTTATCATCAGCAGTTCACTACTTCCCATAAGCTAAGCTGAATGTATTCTCTGTATGTGTGTGTGTGTGTGTGTGTGAACGTCAGTGTGTATCTGTGGAGCAGGTGCCATCACAAGTGGACCAGGAGTCGGTGGAGATCGATGACTTCCTGGACAACTCCATGGCTGGAAGTTCATTCCTCTTTTTTAATGGCGAGGTACAATCTGATGGGAAAAGACTGGGATTTTAAATTGACTCATGCCTGATATAGTTCAGATGTCTTAATGTATTTTTTACTCTAACATGAACTTGATTTGAATCTCATTGTTCTGGCCTAGTGATTGTTCAAGAAAAGAAAGGAATGCAATGGGTCAGCTTTCCTTTGCCAGGGTCAGGAACGGCTCAGAGCTACATGATTCCAGTGTCAACAGTTAAATTAACTCATGATAAACAATAAAACGGAGGAAAGCTTAATTCTGTACACATAAAACAATATTACTGATGCCCTGCCTGGCCTAACATAACCCTACTACAGCCCCACCCCCCCATCTGTCTTAATCACCTTTCTTCAGTGCTGGTGGTACAGGGTGGGCTCTTATTGTTTAACCTCCATTTCTCCCTTCCTTTTATTCATATATACACTTATTACTAGACTGCATAGAGTTGAATACACCCTCACATACACAAACCACATGTTAAATCTTCCCATGTTTTGGTTCTTCTGTAAATGTCCTGCATCCATTATTTGTCTTTAGTGTCCTGTCCTGTTAAGGTGCTGTTTTATGTTGTAATATAAGGAACGCTGCAGTCAGGCAAGGAATAATTTGTTTTCTCTCATGATGTCATCAGTGTATGTCCCTCTCTTTCTGTCTCACTTTGTCATTCTCAGTCTAACTCGGAGGAAACCAACGTGGATTTGCACACTCTATCAACCAAAAGGTGAGTTACTCTGTTATCATGGCAAGTGAGAGACTAAAGAGCATGACAAATAAAAATAAAAGGTCAGATAGTTTGTAATAAAGAGTATTCTGCTCTAAAAAGACTGAAAAGATACAAAATGTTTTCTTGAATGTCAGAGGAGTAAAGTGATTTCTCTGTCACAGAACGGGTATAAATTCAAAGCCATAATTGTTTCAGCACTGAGCCCAGTGCTGTTACAACACCAATTTTGTTCTCTGAGAAACTCATTGTTTCAATTTTAAGACAAAGATGTTTAACTGAATGTTTTGCTGAGGTCACACTACATAATAAACATCACTCATGGTTCTCTGCAGTGAGGAGAGTTGGGGCACAGCAGAGGATGAGACTGAGGACAGGGATTGGCCAGAGCTGTTGAGTGACGTGTCTGTGGTGGGAGAGGTGGGGCATGGGGCAGGGATGCCCAGGTTGAAGAGGGGTCAGGGGAGCAGGCACCTGGGTGTTGACATGGCCTTTAACCCTGATGACGACAAGGGGACTGATCAGCGCGACAAATATTTCACCTCATCAGGTAACCGAATGCAATGTAGTTGCATGGGAGTTTAAACTAACAACAATTATTGTTAACAGTTATTCAGTATGCATTTGGCTGTATTATTACATTGTTTGTCAAATGGGAACAATGAAGTACAAACTGAAGTTCAGCTACTTTTCCCTTGCAGACGAGGATCTAATCAAACACATCCTGGCAGATGGACAGAACTTTTTCCCTCAGACAGATGAAAGTGAGATGGCTGACTTGTAAGTTTGAGCTTCGAACTCCCTGAATTTTCAGTTTACAGAATCAAAGAATTACTAGGAATTCTTGGAACATTTGTAGACTTAATTGTATTTACATCACTTGTATGCCAGGTCGAGTATTTTTGGAGATAAGACTGAAGTGATTCTCCTCCAGAAACTGAATGAACCTCTTCCTCTAGAAACTGTCAGAAGGGACCCACCAAAAACTGCTTTCACCTCAAACACAGGTAGGTGTGTACTGTGTGTAGAGGAAGGAATATTTATCAAACAACTAACAGCTCTTTTAAAGGTTGCAAATTACATCCTTCTTTCCCTTGATTGTGGGGACTGTGCCCTTTTATAACTTTTAGATCTCACTGTAGCATTTGATAAAGTTGACCGTAAGATTTTATCTTGGCTTGCACAGTATGTTTGGTTGCATGGCAGTCTTAAAATGGTTGCGGTCTTATTTGCCTTGTAGGAGCTTTGAAATTAAGATCAGTCAGTGCTCCTCTTCCACTACTCCACCAACCTCTGGTGTTCCCCAGGGGTCTATTCTTGGACCAGTTCTGTTTACTTTGTATATATTACCTCTTGGGCCCATACTGGAGAAGCATGGCTATTTTTTCACTTCTATGCTGATGACGTACAAATCTATATACTGCTGAAAGCTAGAAATTGTACTCCTCCATTATTTGATCGAAAGACATCAAAATGGTTATCACAGAATTTCTTGCATCTTAACGACAGCAAAACCGAATCTGTTCTATTTGAAAATCTTTATTCTTTGTCTACCTGCAACCTTGGTCCTCTAGTATGTCATTTAAAAACCATTATAAAAATTTGTTTTATTTGATGAGTTGAAATTTTAGAAATAGTGCTGTTGTTAAATCTAGTTAATTATTTAGCAAAGTTAAACCTTTCCTTTCTTTGTGATCCATGCTTTTATGAGCTCCAGATTAGACTATTGTTAATGCTTTGTATTCTGGGGTCAACAAATTTTTACTTGGGGAAACTTCAAGTGGTGCAAAATGCTGCTGCACATTTCTTGATGGGCACTTCCATATTTGACCATATATTGCCTGTTCTTTCCTCTCCATTAGTTACTTGTCTGTTTTAGGATTTAGTTTAAGTTACTGTTAATTACATTTAAAGTATTAAATGGTAGGGCCTCAGAATACCTTTCTGATCTCGTACAGTGGCACAGGTCAAATAACATCGATCGCGCTTGTTTGGTAGTGAAACCAAGACTCTGGAATTCCCTACCTTTAAATATTAGGTCTGTCTGTGATCTGTCAGAGTTTAAATCTACACTAAAAAAACCTATTTGCTTGCTCTGGCCTATGATTCCTAGTGGAGTTTGCTCATTTTTGTGATTGTATTGTCGTTCTTATTTTAATTTTATCCGTTTTATTTTTTATTTTATATCTGCAAAGCGCTTTGGTCAACATGCTGTTTTTAAAGTGTTCAATACATTTTTGACTTGAAGTAAAGTTCTTACAGCCTCGTTTATTCTTCTTTGGGAAACTTGATTGTTTTGTTAGTAACTTGTTAAAGATTTGTGAAGTGTGAAATAACCTTCAAATTTTATCACATCTCATATCAAACAATATAATTAAAATGCCTTCCATTTCTGCTTTTGTTTTATCTCTGGGACCTTCATCTCCTCTCTGGTCTTTGCCTTTTGGGTTCTTGTTTTTGTGTGTCTGTGTGTTTCCTTTTACAAAGTTCTAATTCCCTCATTCTCGACCTTTTCTCTCCCTTCTCCAGTAATGACAGACGTGTGTCGTCCCAGGCGGTTCCCTCCCTGGTGTGGGCGCACTGCCCTGTGGGGCAGCTGGGCAGTGATTTCTCTAGCAAATGGTGTTTCAATTTGGGCGGGTCACGGTTTCAATCAGAGTGTAGCCATGATGTGGCTCATCTCCTGTTTTGCTAGCTTCCTGTGCTCCTGCCTGCTGTTGGAGCCACTTAAGGTAGACACACACTTCTATTCGGTGATGCAATTTTACCATATACATCTCTTTTCAACATTTAAACATGACTAGTTTTTTTTTTAAGCTGCACTGATTAATATCTTTATACTCACTCTGAATGAAATGACTGTAATTTAACAGATGTTGCTTATAGAAAACAGACCGACTTCAGGCTGAAAACCAAACTGATTTTCTTTGTACCTGAAACTCTAGAATTTCATACATAAAGAGCGCACACCCAGAGTTTCTGGCTAAATGCTGATCTGTCTGTGGTCATGTTAACACTTTTTGTGTCAGTTGAGGTTTTCCTATTTTCATTTCAGCTGATCAATCTGAATCATAAAATCTATTATGGAACAAGTAAATTAACAACCTCAAGCTTTGAAGCAGTTTTCAAACTTCACAGCTCCATTGCTCCCCCACTTTGTCCCGCAGGTGTTGTGTGAGGCCGTTTACTATGCAGTGTGTGTGCGTCGCCTGCGTCCAGAGGACCAGGATGTGCTGGTGGAGTTCCCCCGTGTGGAGAGAGTGGTTCAGCGGGTCACCAGGGTGAGACCGCCACAGGGCTTCGCTCTGTCCCAGGCCCGGCACCAGGCCCGCAAGATCCACATGCTGCACACCATGCTGAAGGTGAGTGGGTTAGGGCGGAGATGCTGGAGGATGCCTTCACATCTTTACTGCGTTGTAGACATTTAAAGCTCTGTCTTGTTTGATAACAGAATAGCTGGTTCTCATTTTCAGAATTTCCTGGTTTACACATTTTTCCTGTTGGTGGTTTTACTTCTTAACTACTCGGACTCTGCGAAAGAGACACACAGCCTCAGACTGCGCACTCAGCTGCAACAAGCCCTGCACATATCTGAGTACCACAATGTCAGCAGGTACACACACACACTCAGCTTCTACACCTGACTTTATTTCTTGTTAATGTGCTAATTCAATTAAAAAGTGTTTAGAATTTTATGAAAAATGTTGATATAGACCTTTTTATTAGTTCATTCCACTGAGAATAACAAGCTTCTCTGTGTGTAAAACTGTGCACTTGTTTTTTTTTTGTCAACTGTTGTGCACTCATCCCGTGAGCATACATCTTTAGGTTGTTTGACACCAATGTGTGATAAACTGATTTGTCTTGTAGTCGAGGTGACATTCTGATGTGGCTGAATGAGTCCCTGTTGCCACAGCTACTGGATGACTCCACCCTCTTGAGAAATACAGGAAGTGCGTTGCTCGGCACGATAAGGCTACGACAAATCCGTGACACCCAGGGTGAGACCAAAATATGGTTACTGTCTTTACCTTTGTCAGCTTGGAGCTAAATACTGATATAATTTGAAGGTCAGACAGAAACTGTCTCTAATCTGTTCAGTCTGTGCAAATGGAAAAAATATTTTTGTGGAGATGCCATTATGTTTCTTTGCTTTTAATTTTGAGTCAACTCAAATTATTTTGTTTTGTATCACAGGGACTCCAACAAACAATACTGTACCATTCCTCAACATCTACTTGCTGAACTCCTTATCTTTAAATTTACATTTCTGAGGGAACTTTAATCTCAGTTTATATTGTGTGCAGATGGTGCCAGGGCACGAGACAGTGTTTGGGGAAAAGGTTGGGCTACATCTCCAATTGAAGACACTGAGAATTTCACTGCCCTTGGTGCAGACTGGTAAGAAAAGGGTGGGAAAGCCCAGCTGTAACACGGCAGGCGTTCAGTTAACTTGGTCAGATTCAGTATCTGTTTAACATCTGGTTTTCTTTGTTTTCATGTTCTTTTTTCTCCTCTGTGTATCCTCCCACTCGTCCGTCTAGGGAGTGGCATTTGGCTCAGATGAGGGTGTACAACAGCGGAGATGTGGTCCATGAGCTGAACAGAAGCCTGGAGGAGGCCGCCTCCTCCCTACAGCAGCTGCGGCAGCTGAGCTGGCTTGACTACAGGTAGTAATCAGGGCAGGGCAGGGCTGAAAATAGTAGAATAAAAAAAATGAAGCCAAAGTTACAGTAGAAGAAAGAACCCACCATAACATCATCCAATTGCACTGCCAGCTGTTAAATGCACAGGTCAAGGCAATGCAGTCAGGAAAATCATGACTGATTTCTTTGTCCAGGGTGTATTCAAGGTCGGGGGCCAATTGTAAGGGAGAAGAAATTGGGATAGATGTACATGTGCACATAATTTCACAATGACTGGAATAAAACAGAATTCTGAATATGTCCCTGTGGTACATTATGCCCTGCAGGCTTCAGTCATTAAAAGGTTGTACACAAAAGCATGTCAAACATTAAAATGAAATATAGTAAACTATCCAGTAAAGAATGTGCTAAGAATGTAGGCTCGCTTTCAGCAATCATTCGGAGAATAACAACCGAAGGCACAAACAAACCTTTAATCCAGTGTTAGGTTACAGATATTCAGATGGGAGCAACTAAATGTCAGTAGAAATGTGTGGTGGAGCACTCTTACAACACACTCAGCTGTGTCTTTTGAACACTTGGTCAGTGCTGTTGATCTCTATATGAAATAAAGCGTCCTGTGACAGAAACAGCCAGCTTAATAAAACTGGTTCCAAAACTAGAAGTGACTTTTTGTAGTTAATTGTATGTGTTTTGTGTTTGTGTTGATAGGACTCGTTCTGTGTCGGTGGAGTTCTCACTCTACAACATCAACACAAATCTCTTGGCTGTCTTCTCCTTCCTGTTTGAGTTCCCAGTTTCTGAGCGTGCCCAGTCCAGTCTCGACCTCCTTGTCATCACTCTGTGGCCAATCACAGGCCTGGACCTACAGCTCCTTCTCACGGTAACCCCTGGCAACTTCTCTTAACACCATCAATAAAAATGATTGACCCCTAAGACACAGACCAGTCCCTTTCCCTGCCTTTGGCTTTGTTGTTTGAACATATCTACAATGAAACTTTGTTATTCCTTTGTTTTCCAGATCATCCTCCTCGCCTTGGTGTTGTATTTCCTGGTGCGGGGGATTTTGGGCTTCCTCAGGGAGGGCTACAAGTACCTGCTGTCAGCTTGGAGACTCCTGGGCATCTGTAAACTCACTCTGGCAGCATCTGTGTGTGGGCTGCACTTAAGCCGCTGCACCATGGCCAAGCAGCAGTGGACATTGTACATGGAGCACCCACGGGATGCGTTCACAGACTTCTACCCTCTGGCCAGGCAGACTCAGATGTACACAGTCGTGTCTGCCTTGCTGCTGTTCATACTGGTGCTCAAGGTAAAAGAGAAAGGCAGAGGGTCTGATTCTAAACATGTTAAAGGAAAGATTTTATTTACTGAAAAGTACTGAGTGACAAATTTGCATATTATTGAAGTGGTCTCTGAACTTTTTCTGCTGGGCCCCTCTTTTGTGTGTAAAAACATTTTTGAGCCCCACCACCACCATACACAGTAATATTCAGCCATTGTTCTAATTTGGAAACACATTTTTCTTGCACTTGCTCTCTCTTCTGATCATGCAGGCGTCCCACCAGTTGCGGTTCCTCAGAGAGTGGGCTGTGTTTGGCAGAGCCTTGCGGCGCTCAGTCTGGGAGCTGCTGGGAGTCACCCTGGCACTGCTGCTGCTGGTGCTGGCTTACTCACACACAGGACACTTGGTCAGTTTTTTCATCTGTATCTGTCTCTGAACCCCACCACTGCTGACACAAACTAAACATAATGTATTCTTGCACAAAATGCACAATGTACAACTGCATCTGTCCACCCACATTAGTTTACCTTTCATACAGTTGTTTAGTCTGTTCAGAAATGGTTTTATTCTCATGCCTACTGTCTGCTTTCTTTACTGAATTCCCACTAAACCTTCACTTCAGCACAGACTGCATAGCCTAGCTTTATCTCTGTTGTTAGAACAACAACAAAGTGAACTGAACTCCACTTGGTCTGAAATATTTCACATTATTCCAGTGTCTGTCTCTCCCTGGTGTGAAGTTCGGAATCAGTGACAATAGCTTCAGCCTGTCTAAACTGAGGCACATCTTGATGCATTATCCTTGGTGATTCTTTTTCTTTTCTCTTATTTATGGAGATTCTTCTCATACAGTTTGTCCCATTTTCCTAATGATTTCACAGGCCTACATTTTTCCAGTACACTGTTTGAAGCACCATGAGGAATCAGCTGTTTTAAACATTTTTCTCCTCCGTCTCCTGCCCTTCAGCTCTTCCACTCCACACTGGACAGCTACAGCAGTGTGAGCTCAGCCTGCCTGTCACTGTTGGGTGCTGATGGGCGGGGCCTGTTATCGTGGTGTCCCGCCTGGGCGATTACTGGTCCCTCTAGCACCATCTCATCGCTGGTGTTCCACACAACTTTCGCCATATTTCGGCTGGTGTTGCTTTGGTTGATCATTTCTGTGTTAATGAGGAACTACCGTCGTGCACGAGCAGAGCTGTACCGTCCAGCTGTGGATCTCCAAGACTATGAGATGGTCGAGCTGTTCCTCAGACGACTCAAAATTTGGATGGGGCTCAGCAGGGCCAAGGAGGTACATTTTCTGTTTCATGTCTATAACAAGCCCTTAAAAAAACAGTTTGACCTATTTTTATAAAGGTTTTGTAGGGACAAAATAAAAGAATGAGGTGAGAAGGTATTCATTAGTGGCTATATTAAGCTACGTACTTTCCCAATTCCTATATCTCCTCTTTTTTTGTCTTTCACCCTCTTCCTAGTTTCGTCACAAAGTGCGTTTTGAGGGCATGGAGCTGCCTCCATCCCGCTCATCCTCCACCAGTGACTGTAAGTCCCTGTGCTTGCCACCCTTAGACGGTCCTGACTCCCCACCCACCCCAGACAGTGTTGATGCAGGCTCCGAGGCCTCGTGGCACCCAGCCTCCTCCAGCCCCTGCAGCCTGACAGAAGCCCCAGGGGTCAGCCTGGGACTTGGGTTGGGCCTGGGTTTGGGGCTCAGCCCAGGGGTGGTGGTGGGAGGTACCAGCTGGAGGGAGAAGGCAGAGACTGAAGCTTCTCTTAGGAGGCTCCTTCCCACCCTGGACGCTCTGCTACAACAGCTTGACCGTGTCACCATGGCAACAGAGGACCTGTACCACATCGAGTGTAACCTGGAGCAAGCCCAGAGGAAAAGGCGGCGTAAAGGGAGAGATAGTGGAAGTGGTGGTCACAAGGACTCTGGGGATGCACGGAGAGAACAAAAGAGTGGCAAAGAAAAACACAAAGGAGGCAAGAAGGGGAGAAGAATGAATAAAGATGAACATCCAAAGGACTGTGGAAACAATGCTGCCAACCCCAGAAAGACTCCTGTACCTATGTCTGTTCCCTTTTTAAAGCCCTGCCCAGTCTCTGCTTCGACACATACCCCCGGCCCGCTGTCATCAGCCAGACCTCCAGTCATTGCACCTCCATCCACACCAGTCACAGATAAGCCTGCCTCTGACCTCTCCTCCCTCCTTGTCTCATCAGTAAACACTCCCGCCACCTGCATCCCACCACCCAAAACACCCACTGCATCTCCATGTACTCCCACACCTACCCCTCCCGTCCCTACCCATATTTCCCGGGACTGGGACCCTCCCACAGAGAGAGAGACCCTCCCCTCTTCCAGCCTGTTTAATCACCCCGCTCACACTACCATCATTCCCACACGCAAGCGAAAACGCAAACCCCCACCCCTCAAAAACAAAGTGCATCCCAACTTGGATAGGCACAGCCCTGGACATCCCAAATCCTGAGGATGGAGGAGCAAATGGAAGTGTAACAAATGGGGGTGGCATCCATGAGCATCAATATAGGGTTAAGGACGAGAGGAGGAAGGGGCAGCAGGTTTTGTCCCCAGATGCCCCTCTCTAAACCCTGAGGAGAGGAAAGATTAGCAGATGGGAAAGTTATTTAACGATTTACAGGAAGAAAACAAGAAGACAAGTAGTTTGGAGTAATGAAAGATAAACAGAGTTAGAAAATAAGAGTTTTTGCAGGTTTATAAGCAGTGACTTATTCAAAGCCCAGGTCAATTCTCTCAGAAGCACGATGCAGGTCACCAGATGCTAACTGAGCTAGTTTAAACAGCCAAGTAAAGATCAACAATGAAACCAAGAAATACTCATATTCCCATTTCCCCAGGGCCGCAACTGAACTTAGACCCCATGGAACCCTGGAGGTCACATGGGGTCGTTGACAGGCGCACATGAGTGTGCTCACCAGAGAACATAGTGAACTGAAAGTGATGCAAGTCTGTGTTTTTGTGTATCTCAGAAAAAGTGTTTCTCATTTATGTCCTTGTCTCTATATTTTATGTTTTGGTCACCATGGGTGCTTTGTGGCCTGTCTGAAAACAGGCACATTTTATAGTTTTGACCCAAATTTGCATGCAGGTACACTCATCCCCCACCCACACACACACAGATATATGTACAAGAAGGTAAACACAGGCATAGAAATAACACTGTAGCACAGATGCCCTAATGGTAATGTGTCATACACTCAAGCTCATGAGGAAAACACATATACACACTTATACTGTGTACTGCTAGGACACTCACTGAAGTAATGCATCCCCTAGCCCCTTACCCTAACAGTAACCATCACAACCAAATGCCTAACTCTGATCCTAATTCTAACCTAAAATGAAGTCTTAGCTCTCAAATGGCCCTTATAGGTTACAGGAACAGGTTAAAATGTCCTCACAGTGATTGTACTGAAATAATATTTGTCCACACAACCATAACAGATACGTACACATACACACACAAGGCTGCTGGGACCCCAGCAGCCAGTTCTTCAGGGTGCAGATATACAGTAATTCTCCATATTCAATCAGTATGGAGAGATGAAAAAGAGGCAGATGAAGGGACCCATGAGTAGTGACAAGGACATATAGCAAGTGATCAACCACTGGCTATACTTCCTACACCAGGAGTGTTAAGAGTGAAGGAACAAAGGGAAAAGGAGGATAAGGCAATGCTCAGTGGGGACGTTCGGTTGTAGATTTTAAAAAATGGAAAAAGTAGTACTGAGCATTGACACAAGTTCTCCTATCCTAAAGCTATAGTGACTCCCAGTCATAATATTTTTTAAATGTTTTTTGCATTGTGTTCAATATGGTTATGTTGTAAAAGCACTTTTGTTGATCTAGATTGTTTTTTTTAATGAGGTGTGGTGTAAGGTAATAAGCTCGGTATCCAAACCAATAGAAAAAGCTTCACTCATACTGTATCTAAACTATAAATCATGCCAAAGCTTTGACTTCATTTATGCACCCTGAGTTTTTACCATGCCGAGTAATATTCGTTTTGTACTTAGCACTTTATTTTCTAATTGAGCTGATATGCAACGCCGTATTTAACTCTGTCATGTCAAGATGTCATTTTGTATCAACATTATAGAAACATCTTAGTTAAGTATTATCAAGGTATCGAAGCAATAGTTTGCAATTGGGTCTTGTACTTTTGTCTGGTCGTTGTGGTGTTTTATTTTGGTCAACATGCTTACTTCCTGTGTCCAGTGGGCAGATCTCAGGGAACCCACCCTTTCCACAAAACCTGGAAACACAACCAGGAATACCAAAACTGGGAGCAAAATGATTTTTGCTCCCTTTTCTCTCAGCCAAAAAGTGGAAAGTTGTGTCAGCCCCATTTTCATGTTTATAGATATGGAAGAGGACTTGAAGTACTGATGGGCATATCAAATAAGACTGACCATTTTTCTCCCTCTTCCTTCCAAACCCTACCATCACACATCAGAAAGCAAAGTGTTCATCCTAAATGGTTTAATATTGAAACACCTCTTTTCTGGTCATTAAGTTGCAGATCTAACTTTCTGGATCTTATGAAAAGGAATGGAAACGGCCCCTGTGTGTGTACATTTATGTATATTTTGGTGCTTTGTAGTGTATATATTTTTGCTTGATCAGTATTGATCGTGTGCTGCAGCAGCATATTCATCCCAAAGTTTAACATTTCTCTGGTTTAACTCCAGCCAAAGCTATTAGCGTATTTAATATACATTTTGTTCACAACATGCCAACTAGAAACCACAGGAAGCTCAGCTGTCAACAGGTTCATGCCTCCACTGGCCACCTTCGCATCTTCTAGCTGCCTAGTGTTATAAGATGCACTCTTTTAAAACAGTATTACAGAATCATCTGAAAATATTTGTCTATGCTCTTATTTTGTATCGTCTGTTTTGCAGCTGTAGCACTTCTCATGCTTTTGCACTTGACAAAGTCAAATAAAGAGTTTGACAGCTGAACTGTGCACAATGACATGGTTTTGGCTTATGGTCTGCGACTGAGTGGCCACTTAATGTTATTTAAACCTATTAAAAAAAAAAAAAAGTGGCCCGTTCGGGAGCAGCAGAAATCAGTTTAACATTATCATTCCTGTCATATTGATATGGTTAAACAGTTATTTAAACACAAAGCAGTTATAGACTGTACAGCACTTATGTCCAATATTCATCCTCTTTTAGCTCTGTGATTTCAATGGCTGAAGGAAAAGTCAGGAAAAATTACACTTGGATTTTGATTTAGTCCTTTGGGAAGAAGAAAGAGAATAACCCTGTATTTCGAAACCTTTCATGGTCACTTTTTATTCCACAAGCATTTACACACAAACACACTCTGCTTGTGGTTGTGTGCGCCAAGATACATGTAATCAAACAAAATCAGTGAAATCATCCACTGTTGATACGAGCCTCTTCCTCTGGCCAGAGGCTTCTGGATTAGTCGCTTGAGCGCTCTGCTGAAACGACTTGTTCTGCTGAGTGTGTCCTTGTGTCAGCGAGATGCCAGGAGTTGAGCGAGACTGAATGTCTTCCTGAGCCTGAGAGATGGCAAGAAAAGTGACATTTGAGAAAAAACTGAAGATGCCACTATGTTAAAGTAGTGCCGGTAATGAAGGAAGGGCCATTTTTTAAGTTTTCATGTGTATTGTCCTCACCCTGGTCCTGATCCTCTTAATGTGTCGTAACCTTGCTAGCCACTTGGAGGCATAAGCATCAGAGGGGTTTGCTCTGTACTGATGCACCAAAGAGGCCATCTGCAGAGAGATAAAGACAGTGTGTGAGTGTGTATGAGTGACTAAGTGTGAGAGGCGGTAATAAGGAAAAGACTTACATTTGCATGCAGAGCCATCTGTCTAACTAAAAGTGGAAGGTTGCGGTCCGAAACGATTTTTGCCACCGTTGTGTCTACTAAGCTCTCCAGATCTTAAAGAGAGAGCAGGGGAAGGGAAAAGGTAAAACAAAACTGACAGCAACAAGTAACAAGACCAGAAAAAAAAGTCTTACCTTTGCGGCACTGGAGGGTGACCAAGTTACATTCATAATCCAGTGGTTTTATAATGACTTCTACAAAGTTAAACTGGCCCTAAAAACACAAGAGATCAGAGCTAAAACAGAAATATCTACATACACGTTGCTTCTGATTTTTTTTTTTTTTTTTTTTTACTGTTTGTGTGTATGCATGTACCTTAATGGTGCCCAGTTTATACTCCTCTCCAGAGTCGTTGTACACCACCATGACGAAATCATTGCCAATGTGACGCTTTTTGTTGCAGCAGCCCTTGTCACTCTCCCTGTTTGGCATCAGCGTGGCTATGTGGAAGATAGCTGCAGAGACACAACTTCATTAGTAACAAGCAGAACAACAAACAATTGCCATAAATGTCACCCTTTTCCCTGTATCTCTCACACACACACACCCTTGTTTTTGTCACTTACTGGATCCCTACATAGACTTGCTTTCATTTCCAGGAGACTTAGCCTAACCTTAACCAAAGCCTACACCTGCTCTAATCTTACATCCCATCATTTTCATAAAATTCTACAAACTACATTGTGGGGACCAGCCTCCGGTCCCCACAAGTGACTTCCGGTCCCAACAAAGATAGTAACTTATGGATTTTGGGCCACACAAGTATTGAAAAACAAGGCCACACACACACACACACCCTGCATGATGTCGTCGTGCCAGCAGTAGGTGAATTCTCCATCATCTCCATACTGGTCAAGCCCTCCAAGGAAGATCTGGTCAGGGTCGCAGTCTTTCAGATGGATTAATTTGCCGAGGCCTGTGAGGAAGGCAGCGTAACGGTTCGAACCATACTCATTTGACAGGATGGCAACCTCATTGTTAACCTGAGGAGAGTGGAGAGGATGAAGGGGTAAAGTCCGAGACTATAGGAAATACCCGAAGTTATTATCCAAACAGCATTTGGTGCTCATCTTCTCACCTGACCAGCTCCAACAAACACCACTCCAATCTTATGGGTGTCATAAGGAGGCATCTGGTCCAGAACCTTGACAGCACGGTCAATCACCTACAACAGGGAGAAAACCCTGTTAACAGCGCAAAACTGACAGCAACAAGTAACAAGACCAGAAAAAAAAGTCTTACCTTTGCGGCACTGGAGGGTGACCAAGTTACATTCATAATCCAGTGGTTTTATAATGACTTCTACAAAGTTAAACTGGCCCTAAAAACACAAGAGATCGGAGCTAAAACAGAAATATCTACAGTACTTCAGTTTTTTTTTTTTTTTTTACTGTTTGTGTGTATGCATGTACCTTAATGGTGCCCAGTTTATACTCCTCTCCAGAGTCGTTGTACACCACCATGACGAAATCATTGCCAATGTGACGCTTTTTGTTGCAGCAGCCCTTGTCACTCTCCCTGTTTGGCATCAGCGTGGCTATGTGGAAGATAGCTGCAGAGACACAACTTCATTAGTAACAAGCAGAACAGCAAACAATTGCCATAAATGTCACCCTTTTCCCTGCATCTCTCTCACACACACACACACCCTTGTTTTTGTCACTTACTGGATCCCTACATAGACTTGCTTTCATTTCCAGGAGACTTAGCCTAACCTTAACCAAAGCCTACACCTGCTCTAATCTTACATCCCATCATTTTCATAAAATTCTACAAACTACGTTGTGGGGACCAGCCTCCGGTCCCCACAAGTGACTTCCGGTCCCAACAAAGATAGTAACTTATGGATTTTGGGCCACACAAGTATTGAAAAACAAGGCCACACACACACACACACCCTGCATGATGTCGTCGTGCCAGCAGTAGGTGAATTCTCCATCATCTCCATACTGGTCAAGCCCTCCAAGGAAGATCTGGTCAGGGTCGCAGTCTTTCAGATGGATTAATTTGCCGAGGCCTGTGAGGAAGGCAGCGTAACGGTTCGAACCATACTCATTTGACAGGATGGCAACCTCATTGTTAACCTGAGGAGAGTGGAGAGGATGAAGGGGTAAAGTCCGAGACTATAGGAAATACCCGAAGTTATTATCCAAACAGCATTTGGTGCTCATCTTCTCACCTGACCAGCTCCAACAAACACCACTCCAATCTTATGGGTGTCATAAGGAGGCATCTGGTCCAGAACCTTGACAGCACGGTCAATCACCTACAACAGGGAGAAAACCCTGTTAACAGCACAGCGTACACTGGAGCATACTACAGATCATCCGTACACGGAGGGCCACTAACCTGAGTTTTGGGCAGAAGCACCGGCTTGTTGGCTTCATTACCAAAGAAAGGAGAGTGGTACAGCTGGAGGAAGACGAAGCTGGAGGAGACAAAGACTGAGGCTGAGACAAACAAGTGGTGGGCAGAAGAATTTTAAAAAGCTTATAAATCCACTCTCTTAAGTGGCCTTTAAAATATAAATGGTGTGAATCAAAGGCAATGTCCAATATGTACATGGCATAAAAATGCAATTAAGTATCATGAACACTGATAAGGATTATATAACAATAATTAGCAACTGTGCATTTACTAATTTTAATTTTAAAATTTACTTTTAAGTGCTCTACAGTGTTGATTTCATTCATGAAAACTGTGACAAATATTTGTTGACAACCTATTTTTCAGGACAAAAAAAACAAACTAAAAACAAAGTAATATTTGATAAGAAGAAATTTTACATTTTTCATTAACAAATAAAAAGTAAATGATAATGTGAAAGACGGACAAATGGACATGAAGTAACTTAACAACCTGCTCATGTGTGGAACCACGAACCATAGTTGCTGAAAACCTTCTCCAGCAGCCAAAAATATCTCTTGTTCAGGAGTTGAATTATCTGCTTAATGTGTTTCACTACCATCTTACATTCAGCAATGTTCTGTCTCTGGCATTAGAGCTTCCTGGAACAAACAGGTTTAGGAATCATAATCATCTACAGGCCAGAGAATTACACACAAAAGCCGCTGGGACACACTAGGATAATGCAGCAGCGCACCATATGAAACAGTAGGAGGATTTACCATGAAACAATGAGGATGTAGATGTAAAATAAACATTCCTTTCGGTCAGATAGCCACTGTGATGTTATCACCCAGTTCCAGGATTAATATGGGCAGTCAGCTGCTGGAGAGATCTCCCAGTTTTAATGTGAGTTCTGAAAAGCGACACTGAATAAAACAGTTTTCCACAAACCTCACTAAAGTGTATTTAGTTTTATTGACTGAAACCTAAAAAAAACTCAAACGACTCAAATTTGACTAAAACTCATGAGTTTTTGTCAAAAGAAACAAACAAAATCAAATCCAGGTTTCAACATTTACATCAGTGCTATAATATAAAACCGGTATTTCTCATGCTTCAACATCTCAAACAATCTTTTAAATTGAAAACTAGGTTGTGAAACATAATGAAAATGCTCTTCACAGACACACTGCAAGCAGAGGTCAGCTTACTGACTTGACCTGATAGGCCGCATCAGTGGTGTGGCAGAAACAAACACCAGAGGCTGCAGCAGTACCTGGGGCTCAGTCCAGAGATCTTCTCTGTAGTCCCTGGTCCCGGTCGACTGTGGTACAAGTCTCTCTCTGTCCTCCTCTCCCTCCTGGATGAGGGGGCTGATACTGAGATGGTGTGACCCCGGGGCCGGTGGCCTCCACTGGGGGAGATGGTTCCAGGTTGCACCGCCGCTGGCGGACACTCCAACCTCATCCTCATGCCTCCACCTTGAGATGCAACTACACCTGGACCTTCACTACCTTGACTCTGCCCTCCCAGTCCATTAATGTCTCCTCTGGTGCTTCCCTCTAATTTCTCTTTCTCGAAATGAGGCTGCTGGCCCTGAGGCTTGTTCTCTGATGCTCTGGGTTGCAATGTGTCTGCCAGTGTAGTCTCAGACTCCATAGCAGCCTTGGTGAAGGCTTCAGGTAAGGTCTGGAGCTCCGGGGAGGAGCTTGACTTGTTAAGTCCGTGACCCTGGGACTGAGAGTGGGTCTGGAAAGGAAGCTCGGGTCCCTGGCTGCCTGGGGTCAAAGGTCCCATGTTGGGCTGATCAATGGGCATCCCTCCTTCACTGATTTCCTCCAGAGTCGACTTTTCATCATCATGACTAGAGGTGGAGGAGGACTGGAGGAGAAAAATAAAAGGAGTTGATTTTAAACACTTTAAATGACTGTACCAGTGGGTTTGGCATGTTATAGCTAAAATAGGCAAAAACCACAGAATAGGCAGAATACAAACACTGGTATGTCACCTTTGTAACAGCAATGGTGCCAAAAATGCTTCAAAGGAGTGTAAGACAGCAGAGCCACAACAAGCCACATTAAACATGTACATGTTAGTCTGATTTGCTCACCATGCTGTAGCATATGTGGTATTTTGTTAACTCGCCGTACATGCTGTCGTCATATATGCCATTTTGCATGCAGCAACTACCCACCCTGCTGAGTGTTCCAGGAGGCGGCGTCTTTGTAAACTTGTCAGCAGCCATAAAGATGGGATCAGAGGTCACTGGCTCAAACTCCTCACTCTCTAGCCAATCATGTGGGGCGTGTGCTGTGGTGACCACCGAACCCTCTTCCAGCACCACCACAGAGTCTACGGCAGGACACAACAACAGCCATGTGGGTTATAGGTGAATGTACACACCCACAAAAGTAAAGTAACAAACCCCTCTCTCACACACACACACACCACAATGTTGGCTACACAATCAGAGAGACACAAAAGCATACACAGGTGTAGGACTCCCACAACAAGCATTAAAGATGTCTTGACAGCTGTCAGCAGCTATTTTGATTTTGGCATCAAGAAAATGACACACATTCTCTAAAAGCTAAACTCATTACATTAAGAGCTACAGTGTTGCTAACCTACAGCACAAATACAGAGATAAGTAACAGACAGATCACAGCAGCAACAGTCACCATTTTGTCAGCCTGATTTCCATCAAGACACATGCATGTTTGGTTATCTCAGCCCAAACACACTGCAGCTACTGCAACAGCAGCCCAGACCAGGTCCCACAGTCCTGCCTCTGCCAAACAGACCTCTCCTGACACTAAAAGAAGAGGAGGAAACCAACGCCGCCTTTGACACTCAAGTGTTGGCAGTCAAAACCGCAGCTCTGAAAATGTCTTCATCACCCTACTGGGTTCACCAGTAAGGAAAGGAAGTGCATATTACTTGGATGCGGTCTGGGCTTTCCTGTTGACAACATCGGGAGGCAAGAGGTTAAAGGTGACTCTGGGAGTATATTTCAGAAACACAAGAGTAAGAAAAGATGATTAGGAAGGAAAAGAAAATCATGGTAGGAGAATAAATCATGATCCATCTGTAGGTGTCACTGGACTGATTGATCTGAGTGAGGACAGTTATTGTATGTGTAAGCAAGAATGCTGAAACACTTCACTTGTACAATTTTTAAGTATAAAAATTAAGGTTAGGAAAAAATTCCTACACATCGTCACTCTGTATAGTTTGATATTTTGGAGAATATGCTTATTTGCTTTCCTACTAAGATGGATGAGTGGTGTGTGTGTGGTAAATGAAGCCAGGAGACGTCTACCTTAGCATAGCACAGTACCTGGAAACAGGAGTCTCTGCTGATGTTGTCTGGCAACAGCACGGTGTCGACAACACACAAACTCAGTGCAACATTTTGAAAATATGAAGCCAAAGCGACGAGGACTCCTCACTAAGAAACTGTCCAGCACACAAATCCATGCCAAACTCCAAATTGTCATTTGAGCTTTGTTTTAACCACAGATTAAACAAACAAGATATAATGTGTTCATTAATTACTTAGAGAGGTGAAGGCAGGTGGACTTTGTTACCTCTGGACAGTGCCAGCTCTTTCCCCTTCAGTCACTGTGCTAAGCTAAGCTAACAGTCTGCTGTCTGCAGCTTCACACTGGACAGACAGACATGGGAGTGCCATCAATCTTCTCAACTTATGCTTGGCAAGAAAGCACATAAGCCCATTTCCCAAAGCAAATGGGAATAATATATCACTTTCCCTGCAAACATTGAACTTACTTATATAATAAAGAAATAATGAAAATCAACTGCAAATGTCATTTCCAGTTTGTGCTGGCAGACTACTGTATTGTACAAGTGTGAGGAAATACACTCCGCCAGGCATTTTCTGAGGGTGGAGGGGAGATGTGGTGGACAGTACCTGCCCAGGAAATACTCCTGTGCAACCTGCCAGGAGCTGGAGGGCCTAAGGGGGCAGAGCCCAGACCCAGAGACCAGAGAGAGCCGCCCACTGCAGGCAAGACGCCAGAAGACAGGCCGGTGGCACAAGGTGCCACATGACAGAGAGCAGTCAATCACAAACCAGCATGGTGGTGAGAACACAAAAACAAATCAATAAGAACAAGGGGGAAATCTCAGAATTCAAAGGCAATGAGGAATAGAAATTGCTGAAAGAAAGTAAAGAAAAAGATGAGTTAAATAAGAAACAAGGCAGAGATGAATAAATGGAGAAAGCTGAGCCCCAGAGTAAGAGAGAGAATGAACTAATGCACAGAAGACTGGTCGTCACTGAAAAGGAGGCTTCTTCAAAAGATAGGTCACAAAAGCTTGTCAAAACAGTGAATGTTACCCATCACTGACCCAAGCAGATCCAAGCTGGACTTTTGATGACCTTCACTGTCCAAATAAAATACTTACAAGAGATTTGACACATAGCTCAGTCCATTAAAGGGACAGGCAGTCAGACTGACAGTAGGGATGCATTCATCCGTCTTCATTTTTAATACACTAGCCAAATTTCCTAGATGTGCCATTCTGTTTATTTCACAGATAATCCAGCAGCATTTTTATCATCCTAAAATTTCAGAACCTGCAACTCACCTGCACAGATTTATTACCATCACCAACAAGATAAAACAAATGGCCCACTCTGATATGTCTGGCTGCTCACCAGTGTTACAGCGCTGGATCAGGTTTGCCTTCCCTCCAATGCTGCTGTGTGTTTGGGTTAGGGGCTCTGAGATGGATGTTGGAGCGGGAGCAGCGGTGCTGGCAGGAGCACTGGACGTCTGCATAGGAGGTTCCTTCACTCCCTCCATCGCCATCAGGACATTGGAGAGCTCCTGCAGCGGCATGTTGCCGAGCTCAGAGGAGAAGGGACTAGGTGGGTTCTCCAGACACATCAACCAGCTTGTGTTACCTGACAAAGGTAAAAAAAAAAGTCAGACAGAAAGAAAGACAGTATTCAACCACAGCGCTACCAGTATTAGCAGTCACTTAGTGCTATGTGCGTTTTGAGTACCAGATGGTCTCCGTATGAAAATCTCTGCCCAGCCCTGTGTTAACATGGGAACAAACTCAGCCAAGCTGGGGTTGTCTTTGAGGGGTGGGGGAGCAGACGAGGTGGTGGAGGTGGATGAGGGAGGACCCAGACCATCCAAGGTGTGGCCGCAGGAGGGAGAGAGTGGAGCGGCTAACTCGCCCTCCGAGGGGGACACCAGAGGACTGAGACTCTGAGCAGGACCAGCTCGTAGAGCGTGGCCACCTGGAGTATAGGGAAAGGTTATCATCAGCCTTATATCAGCTCATCTACTCACACTACATTCAGGCCACTCTGAAGCACCAAACTCATTTAATATGTAATATTTAATAAAGATTCAACTTTTAAAAAAGTAAAAGTATGCAAGTCAATGCAAAAAGTCTGCCTTAACATCCGTGTTTAAGAAGCTCAAAATGCTTCAGTTTTTGGTAAAACTGTCATAAATGTATAAATTCAATTAATGTTTATTATTGAGGGCATAATTAGAGGTGGTGTTGTACAGAACTATATTATATTCAGAGGTGTCTCTATACTTTTGTCCTCCACAGATACATAAATGCATAAAATTGTACAGGTGTACCTAATAAAGTGACTGGTGAGAGTATATGTATAATATGCAGGCATCAAGACACTTTATGCAAATTCACAAAAACAAAATCAAAAGCAGAAAACAGAGCACAGACAGACATTTCCTTTGAAAGTACTATAACCAGATACAAGATAAATAATGCCACCAATTTTCATTTACACAGCATGTATCAGGAGACTCCTACATCGCAGCTGCACTCCACTATTCCCTTTCTCACCTGGAAAATGGAAACTCCTACATCAGGATACTCTTCATTGACTACAGCTCCACCTTCAACACAGTTGTCCCCCACAAACTCACCCACAAACTGTCCACACTGGGTCTGCACCCCACCCTCTGTGACTGGCTCCTGGACTTTCTGACTGGCAGGCCCCAGACTGTCAGGATTGGCAATAGGACTTCAGCCAGCATTGTTACAAACACTGGCACCCCACAGGGATGTGTCCTCAGTCCCATCCTCTACACCCTGTTCACCCACGACTGTGTCGCCTCCCACAAAGACAACATTATCCTAAAGTTCACGGACGACACCACAGTGATAGGTCGCATCACTGGCGGGGACGAAGCAGCCTACAGGAGGGAGGTGGCTGGTCTGGTGTCATGGTGCAAGGACAATAATCTCAGCCTCAACACGGACAAGACAAAGGAGATGATAGTGGACATGAGGAAGGAGAGGAGAACTCATCAGCCACTGTTCATCCAGGGGGATCGAAGTGGAGAGGGTGAGCAGCTTCAAATACCTGGGTGTCCACATCAGTGAG
>NW_018127909.1:4953609-4974887 GCF_001952655.1 Monopterus albus | reverse complement strand
TGTTACTTATTTATCTACTTTATATTTCATTTGTATTTTGTAGCATTCATGTGGACGGCAAAGTAAGAATTTCATTGTACAGGGAAACACGTTTCCTAACTGTGCATATGACAAATAAACACTTTGACCTTGATCAGGAGTAGAGTGGGTTGTAGTCTAAAACCGATACAATAAAACAGACTTGAAGAGATAAAAGCCTGTCTGCACATCTGGAACACAAAAACCAGACAGCAGGAAGGAACACAACTCAAAAGCTGTTTTGAAAATATATTTTTAAAAATAGCACTAACTGCCTGCCTTATCATCCAACAGTGGTAACTTAGTATTAGACATTAGAAAGTTGTTTTCACTACCAAAGGCATAGTTATAGTCCAAATAAATGAAGAAGAGGCTCATCCTCAGGCCACAGCATGGGAAAATTACCTGACATGGAGCGGACCCGTATGCGTGTGGCTCTGCTGTGTTGCTGGCTTGACTGTGACTCCAGTTTGGCTGGAGCCTCTTTGGTTATTCGGGTGTGTAGTGAGGGATCTGACCTGCAGGACCAGGAGACAGAGAAATGATGATTTAAAACCAAAGAATGTGAGGACTTCTCATCATTTTTCTGTGAGTGTGTTTCACCTCGTCATTTCCCCTCCTCCTCCTCCCAGACGTTCAGCCATGTCCAGGCCCAGCAGTGCTTGTGTTCTGACCCCTCCGCTGGTTGTGATCGTCACCAGCTTGTTGCCCACGAGCCAGGTCAGACTGGGACCCCCTGCCAACAGGAACTCTGCAATGGGAGACCTAAGAGGACAAATTCATCACTTCTACAGACGTATAATTCTTTTACCAAAATGTGACAACCAGCATACAAGCACACAGAAAGAAAAACAAGCCTTTACCAACCTCTTGGGCAGTGCAGAGAAGTTGGAAAACACATAACGTGCCATCATGTCCAAACAAGTCTCAGTGAGCTCCAGGTGGACCGTCTTCAGCCCTTCATCTGCCTGAGTCACCGCATTTTCATCAGCGGAGCCCAGACTGCAGGTGGTGGTTGAGGTGTGCATCCTAGCGGAGGAAACAGAAAGAAGGGTAAACAACAGCAAGAGGTGAAGAGGGCGCACAGATGATATATTGTATTTCAGCATGTAATCAATGCACACAGAGACATGCAAGCTCTGAAATGAGAGAACAAAGACAGCTAAAGCTTTATATGCACACATGTGGAAGCAGCTGTGCATATGCAGTAAGATAACACTGTTTCATGCACATAAACACAGGTACACTGGGACATGGTATAAGTATGAGCTGTCACATCACACTCAATGTAAAATAAGCTCTGTAGGAGATTGAGGGGATCTTTGGTGTAACGTACTGATGCTCACTGTCACTAAACAGCAAAAACACAAACAAATTCAGGAGATGCATGGATGAATGTGCTTAACTGTGCACTAATGTTTCTGCTGAAGCCAAATCTCTTTGTTAGTGAACAGCACCTCTTTGTAGCCACAGCAACCATTGCTGCGGCTTCTACACACAAAGCCAGTTAAGAGCGCATTTACAGATATTAACATCAGTCTCAATCAGAAAATAAATGCACACTAACTGAAAACCGTGCTGGCTCCCTGCTCAGAAGAAACAGTGAAACTAAAAGAATGATTTATAAATACACTCAGATGACTCAATTCTCTCTTAACAGTATGCGATTCACACAGTGAATTAAAAGAACAAATATTAAAATAAATGGAGCAGAACACAATGATGGGAAGAATATAGAAAGATACCAATACAAAAGGATCTGTCCTTGGTGGATCCATCATGGTAAAGCGTTCTAGTTTTTTCTGTCTCAGCCTGATGAAAAAAATCAGGGGAAGGCTGTTTTGCCAGCAATGCATCTCAGCTGAAGATGAGTATTGTCAAGCTTTCATACACCTACAGCACAAGATTACATCCACGGTGTAAAATAGTGTAAAAGTCAGTCTGGTTTTAAAACGTCTGTGCGGATTCATTGATTCTGTCAGCAGGGACAGAAAAAAAAAAGAAAAAAAACTCTCACTCAGACCAAGTCCCAGTGTGTGAAGTAGCATCTTTTACACGCACACTTATACTTACCATTCTTCTACTAATGGTGATTCATTTTTCAGTTTGATGTCTAGTGGACACATACTCCAAACAACATGACCATGAAGTTCTAATGAATCATGTGCTGTCACGGTTCATTATAGGTGAACTGACACAGCTCAAATTAAAGCTGAATTTTATGGCATTTATACAAATTCAATGCTTAAAACATACATGTGTTATGGTCTTTTTTTTTGATATCACATCAAATTTAGATTACCTTAATGTCTAAAAGCTTAAACTATGGGCATGTTGTCTGAGATGACTCCAGTGTCCACCAGGAGACAGGCCTCAGTTTAATTACTCACTCAGTTGTTACTATTCAAGAGATACAAAATCAGCAGCTGGAGAAAACAGCAGTCATTTGGCAGCTGAAGCAGGTCTACACTGCAGTTGTTTAGCCTCTTAAAGTTCCCTGTTTCTCTCTCAAATTAAATACATTAAATATATTACATTACAAGTGTCCAACATTACAGTACTAGGCTTCCATCTCTTGGGTAGGAATGGTATGACACCGAGTCTGACAACTGCAGTGATAGATCACACGTGTCACTTGAGCACAACAGCCAAGCAGAGATCAGTATGAAGGTATAAAGATAAGTGAGGCAAAGACTGTGTAAACATGTGTGGTGATATGAATGACTTGAATCTGTATTTAAACTGTATTCAAAGTTCATATGAGCCCAGGTAGCACTAAAATCCCAAAATAGGAGATTGCCATGGTCATAGAAGCACAGTGTATGCTTGTGAGTGTATCAAAACAAAAACAAAAATATGTCAAGCAAGCAAACAGAGCTGTTGTGTTGCTGTGGTCCCTGTCAATGGCAGAGGAACCCAAATTCCCCTTTTGACCAGGAAAAGGGAACTGTAGGCTGCGGTTCCATCACTTTAGATACACATGCTTTGCACTGGTCCCTCCGGCCTTTCATTTACTGCTAGGCCAATCAAAAACCAGTCAGCAAAGCAAACAAAAAAGTGAAATCAAATACAAACAAAAATTTAATGAAAATAAAAACTGCAACATCAGTGTTAGAGCAAAATCAGAAAAAGACAGCATGGATCAAGACCAAGGTCTCCTGCATGCAAAGGAAAATCATTAGAACAAAATCTGCACGTGTATGATCGCAGCCAAAGACAAACGAAAAAGGTCAACACAAAAACCTTCCTCCAGCATGCACCACCCGCTTCAGATGTCCCTGGCATCAAACCACCCAGTGCCCACCCAACAAACTCCCATGACAATGGCCCTGCACCCCAACATTCATCCCATGGAGGAGGCAACAAGTGTTTGGGTTGTTGTTTATTTTTGTTTGTTTACCAAGAAGTCTCTTCTCTAACCTGCGGACCGCATGTTCGGAGACACTGATGCTGCGGGAGCGGAAAGCGTCCATGGCTGACAGGTCCCTCAGCTCTTTAACTGGAGAGCTGCTGCTATTGGCTACTGCTGCTGCCGCCTTCGTCACTTTTGCCACCCGCAGACTGGGTGGTGATGAGTACCCCATGGCAAAGGGTGAGGTAAATGGGCCCGGGTTGGCAATACCGTGGCAGTGGGCAGTAAGGGGGTGGGTCATCATGAGGGTGGAGATGGTTTGGGCACGTAGAGGGCAAGAGTGCAGTGTGCGGAGATGTACCGGGAGACAACAGGAATCGTCACCCAAGCACCAGAGCGACATGAGCGGTCACAAGAGGGCATACACCACGCAGATGGGGGAACAGGGTAAGGACAGGGCCAGCAAGGTCAAAGGGCAGAGGTCACAGGAGAGGGGAGGGGCCAGGAGCAATGAAGAACAGGTCCAGGATGACATGACCACCCCCCAAAACCACAACCACAACGCAGCACCCATTCGCAGGAGGCAGGGGAAGGGTCAAATGAAGAATTGCAAGAAAAACAAAACAAGGTGAAAATTAACAGCAGTGAACACTATGAATCAGATTACAGGAGAGTGAAGTAAGACAAGGAAGATAATAAAAAGGATAAACTAAAAGGAAAACAGACAAGCTACAGCAGAGGGTAAAACAGCTTCTGCTATTCGGAAAGAAAATACATACACAAAGTATTCAGGAGAGCAACCAACAAAATAAACATTATTTCACACAGCAGGTACATAGTGAAGCCAAGGAGAGGAGAAGTAAAATAGTAGGGATGGACTCAGCACAGGCCTGACACAAGTAAAGTTGAAACACAAGAAAAACAGTACATCCAATGGAAAATGAAATGCTGGGTTAAACATGAGGGTTGGAGCACAGCAGGTCTGGACTAAATGCTAAGAATTGGTTAAGCTACATCTATAAATACTGTTACTTTTTAATAGTTCAATATATTAAAAACCCCTCCAGGCAAAGGTTTGGACACATTCCCAATGAATTAAATGAGAAAGTGTACCCAATCATGTTACTGTTGTAGGTTGATTGTAGGTAGTAGGAGACAACTGGTGGCCCCCAAATTAAATCCTGACATCACAACTATTATAATCACATGACATGTTCTTATATTTAAATAAACTTGAAATGATCCATGTGAAATCTGACATGCAGAACCCCAAACAATAGTGGGCAATGAGCAGCACAAAGACAGATCACTAGGTGAATGGCAGCAATATGTAACACTGAAAATGGGTTGTTATGAAAGATCACTGAAAAATGATTTTAGCAACTATGAAAAGCTGTAACGAGGAGAGTTGGCAGCAAGGGCGTTCCGAGGTGTGAGGACCCAAACACAAAAAGACATATACAAAGAGGCTGCACTTGGGGTAAACTACACTGAAAATGGTCTCAAGTTTTTAATCAATAAATATGCAGATGTTCTGCGTTATCTCTTTTGCATACTGACTAGATGCCAGAAGTGGTAGCGCAAAATGTCTTCTCAAGTGTTGCTTGGCCTTGTGCCACCTGTTAAGTTGGCCAGACTGTAACTTCTCCTTATGACGATATAGCATGTTACTGGTATTAGCTACCGTGTAAGCCAGACGTCGTTCAGTACAATACTTAGTCTCCATTTTGTTGCCATTGTGCTGGAAAACCAAAGTACTGCCATACAACTGAGTTATAGTTCGATGGGGCATGCTCTATTAACACCTCCTCTTCTATTTATTTCTAGCCAGTGTATTACTAAACTGACTGCTGAAGTAGCGAGTGAATGTCATCAAGGCTCAGGTTATTCCTACTGCGCCCTCTAGCAGTAACATCACTGTCATTTACATCTACTGGGATTCCAGATTTAAGTGACTTCCTATTGTGACCCATTTCCTAGTTTTACAATGCCTATCGTCACATTTTTGGCCCGTGATATATCGTGCAACGGCACATCAGTACACCCCTGGTTACTTTTTTTTTTTTTTTTTTTTTACTTATACGACATGAGACGAATTAAGACACGAATAACTGACAAATATTCACACCCTGTACAGATGACAATGCTGAGAAAATCTTCCTTACACCTCTGTGTGAAAGACGATGCGCATTTCTCTTTGTGTACAGTAGAGTATGCTTTTACTGTGGTCATAAACAGTGGTCAGATGGTGAGATGTGACAGCAGAAGGAAAAAAACCAATAGTTTTTTTCCTAGGTTGTCACTCTATACGCGTTTTCATAAGGTACAGGTGGTGACCACAGTAACACAAATACCTGGATAATATAACACAATCCAACAGCCTAGAGAATAATACTACAGCCTCAAATATTACCATAGAGTTGACTCAAAATAGACAGGTGTTCATGTTATTTTGGCCACCCCCCTTATGTCAATCATGAGAAGTGGGTTTCAAATAAACAAAAACTGGGGCAGAAAGAACAAATTCAAAATGTAAAAAGCATAAACAATAAATAAGATGAATCAATGATCACCATGGCAACCTAAAAGAAGTAACTGCAACCATCATGCCATAGTACTAGCAATGCTGAGTCCCCTGTTACCTTGGCAACCCTAGCCCTCTTAAAACAAGAGTGGCCACAAGGGCAGTGTGTGGTGCTGCTGGATTGTACATCTGCTCTTGCAGCTGTGTGTGACCATATGCTTTACCTCTTGGGTCTTTCATTGAGGCTGGTGCTTCGAGCGCGAAACGGACTCTGCTCATGACCGTCATCAAACGGCAGCAGGGCATTGGAACGCAAACCCTGGAGAAAGACACAAAGACATGAATGTAAAAGCACAGAGATGCAAACCTGATATGTACTGTAGGTAAAGTGAATACATGGCCTACAGCACATTGTAAATAATGTCAAACGATTTAAGGACAAGACATTACATAGACTAACATTTAACAATTCAGCACCTTGCTGGAAACGTAAGGGAGATAAGGGTGTGTTTGCATTTTACATGCACCATGGACAAGCTCCAAAACAGCAGTAACAGAGTCTGAGCACAGTGACTTTCCAGAGTCTAGTTGTTACTCTCCGTTTCCAGTCTTTATGTTAAGCTAAGCTAACTGGTGCTAGCTGCAGACTTTGTATTTAAACACAGGCATGCAAGTGATATAGCTCTTCTAGCTCTTGGCAAGAAAGCAAATAAGCATTTTTCCCAGAATGCTGAACTAGCATAAAGCTATTAAGCCATTATCTCATAATGGTGGGAAAAAATATTTTCAGGGTGCCTGGATTCCCTTCTTTGTAAGACTGGCTGAGAGACTTAAGAACAGCTGCTGCATATAAAGTAAAATATTTCTTCAAGTGTAAATTTGTCTGTTATAGATGTATAAGCACGCTTTTGAAATTTGTCACGTGTTACATTGCCTGTATTTTTTTCTGAGTTACATTGGTAATATAATATTTCAAAGTAAAAACATCAAGCCATAAAAAATGATTAATATCAGAAAGTCAAACCATCACACACCTTTGTGATGTACTGAACAAAGTCCTTGCGGAAAGGGAGTCTGCAGCGTATGAACCACATGGCAATCACATGGTGAGCCAGGGACACAATGTACTGGTTGAACCTGAAGAAAACCACAGAAACATTAAGTCAAGAGTGTACAGGTGTGTGTTTGAAAGCAGGAGAATGCTTCTGTTCGTGTGTGGCTGTGAGCACTTACTTGGAGGGATTAGTGTAGGGTAGAGAGATGGCAAACACACTGACATACTGCTCCGCTACAAAGTTGGCATACAGATGGGGCAGGCGCACCAGAGCTATGAAAGAGAAGAACATATATGATGTCTTTATACATCTGAACAAAAGTTAACGTTACTAACTGACCTTGACCAATCCACAGTGCTAAGGAAATTTTAAGTTTTGAGAAAATCTCAGGGGACTCACTGGAGAGGAACTCAAGCATAGGAGATGCCATGGCAACAGTGGCGGAGATGTGGGTGAGCTTGACAATAAGAGCAGGGAGGAGCTTGATCATGATGTCTGGCATCTCCACTGTGCACATTGTAAGGGCCACTACACATTGCTTGGCACAGCGGTAAATGAAGCCGGCCTCAAGGCACTGAACCAGCTCTCTCTGCAGAGGGGAAATTAAATCAATTAATTTGTGGCCCAGATGTGGATATTCTTGCGCCAAACCTGATAGTGAGTCAACCCAATATTCAGAATTCAGGACATGCTAGAAACTACGCTAGATACCTTATCGCATCTTCTACATTATGACTTGTACCTGTCTCAGCTGCTCCAGATAGTTGTGATATGAGGAGATCGCTGTCAGGGCAGGAACCACCGCCAGCTGAACATCAGTGCGAGAAAAACCCTCTGGGGTGTTTTTCAGGCGCTCCGATATCAGCCGATCTGTCACCTACAAGCATACAGACAAAAAAAAAGAGCAACATTTAAAGGCAGTTTGCTTAGACTGGTAAATATAGATTGGTATGCACGTGGCTTTCTTTGCAATACCATGCAGCAGAGTGTAGAACAGAGCTGGTCCAAGCTGCATGGTGAGGTCAGCAGCAGCACTTTGTACTGCAACATACATGGCAGCTTGTCAAGAACGAGCTTCAGCACCTTCCAATCTGTCTCCTGCAAGCGCAAAAAAAAGATAGCAGGGAAATCACTGTACTCATTTGCTAAGTGTATCTGACTGGACCATTAACCATTGCCTCCACAAAAAAGTGCAGACACAGTTTAAATGTAGAATTTCTATTAATGCATGCCACTTATCTGTGAGTTGAACACAATCGTTTTGAGTATGTGTGTTAAGGTTGCAACAGTATGAAATTTTCACAGTATATTAACATCTTAGGAAATATCAAGGTTTCATGGTATTACACAATTACTATTGTTATCAGCTACAGGTGGCACAGAGGCATGGTGGCTGCCCCACAGCAAGAAGGTTCCGGGTTCAAGCCCCGCCTGACCCAGTGCCTTTCTGTGCGGGGTTTGCATGTTCTCCCTGTGCCTGCGTGGGTTCTCAACAGGTACTCTGGCTTCTCTGACAGTGTGTGGGGTTGTTTGTCTACATCTCAGCCGTGTGATAGACTGGCGACCTGTCCAGGGTGCACCTAGCCTCTCACCCAATGAGGTATGACAACTGTTAATTTTCATACCATGGTATACCGTGAAATTGAGATACCACTGCAGCCCTACATATGTATGTACCATCTTGAGGCACTGCAGGATGACGCTAAAAGCAGGTGAGTAGGGCAGGCAGGCTGAGCGGATCGAGACTGTTGAAGGGGGAGGAGCAGTGGGGGGAGCAGGGCTGCCAGCAGGAGGAGATGTTGAACCTGCTGACTTCTTTTCACTAACTCGCTTTTCTGGCTCCCTGAAAAAAGCAAAAAACACAATCATTATTAAGCTGACTGAATTTTAAAGAGCAAAACAGCAGGTATGAGGTGTCACAAGAGTGCGTGAGTGCATCCTCACCCTGTGTCACAGTAGCAGTAAGGGCTGAACCTCATCACTCTGTCTTTGTTGGGGACTCCAAGACGGTGAAGAGAGTCTGCACGCATCATCAGGAAGAACTCAAACACCTGAAGCACAGAGAAAGTTAAAACTAAACAAATCATGTACATTATAAATACAGTAAGAGATGCACACTTTTGCATAAAAAATGAATTAACCCTACCTGTATTCTA
Organism: Monopterus albus; assembly: GCF_001952655.1. Classification (NCBI taxonomy): domain Eukaryota; kingdom Metazoa; phylum Chordata; class Actinopteri; order Synbranchiformes; family Synbranchidae; genus Monopterus; species Monopterus albus. The sequence goes on along the minus strand of NW_018127909.1, from coordinate 4,965,782 downwards.
ATACTGGAAGCAATAGCTGAGCAGTACTTGTTCTTGTAGTGAAGCTGCAGGTGGCTGATAAGCAGCTCATAAACACGACTGGCATGGCTGGCTGGTAGGCTGTAAAGCTTGCTCTGCCAGGAGAGAAAAAGGAGGTTCATCGCCCAAAGTTCATACCAGGTTCAAGTACTCAAGTTTCCACCTGAATCGCCATAACATTTTTAATTGCTGTTTTTCCATAACTTGACGAGCCTTGAGTTAAAAATCAAAATGAAAAGAAGCTGACAACCATCATTAGTTAGGATATTTATTCCTTATGTCCTTTCGGCTGCATTTACATATAACTGATGTTTAAACAATATCAAACAAAAATTACCACTTTGCAGTTGTATGCCTCTACAAACCAGTGAAAACATTAAGGTTATAAGAAAATAAAAATAGAGTTCCAACTTCAGACCCTTCTTAATAAATTGTCTTTGTGCCTCTGTGCCAGCAAAAGTCGCAGCCAGAGGCATTATGTTTGAGTCTACTTGGACTCAAACATGAACTGATTATATTTTGGTGGTCAAAGGTCAAGGTCAGTGACATCTGTCCCATTCCCCTGATTTTGACTGGTTGGTGGAGACGTACAACTGCAAAGCTGTAATTCTAGTTCCTGAAATAACACCAACACGAATCTTAAAAAATAACAACATTCGAATGAAAAGAGTTGTTGCTCTCTGTCGAACGTGACTGTTATGTCTCTGAGATGTAAGATGTGTTCAGTAACCACACCAAACAGTGGTGTACAAACACAGCCTGGAGTGCACATCTACATCACTAGAGCAAGGTCAGTGATAGAGCCAGTGTAGGTCTGGACAAAAGATTTTTAGCTGCTGTTAAATTGGTCTTTAACATCACCTTGGTGAATCTAGTCTTTAATATCTACATGTGTGTACTGTACCTGCAGGATTTCCAGCAATCCCAGTATAGCAGTCCTGACATCCTCCATAGGAGACTCTGCCATGGGGTCTCTCTCGGAAACCTCCAGGGCTCCTGAACACACCAGAGAGCGACTGGCCACCTAAAGAGAAAACAAACACTGAAACGATCTTGTCTTGGCTACAATGAAGAGAATGAAGGCTACGTTCACAATTCAAAGCCAATTCTGATTTAACCGTCAGATCCAATCTTTTGTGTTGATAGTTCACATTCATGTTTGTAAGTGTCAAGTATGGTGTGAACGCCAGCGAGGTCATACACGGCCACACGTTCAGATTTAACTGAAATGTGAATCCGTACATACCAGAATAACAACAATAATGACAACATCATTTGTCCAAAAGGCAAATCGTTTCCACAAAAACTGCCTGATTAAAACATGGTCCTCCCAGTTTGGCTTGATCAGAAACTTCTCTATAAATGTCCAACAAATGTAAAACATCTCCATTGACCTCTGTCACTGTCATGCTCTCCACCAGATTTACTTTTACCAGTCTGTAAGGGACCGGCACTGACTGATGACTACAGGTGATATGTGCATGTGCAGAGGAGAGAGACGCTGAAAAACACATGAATTCCAATCTGACAGCAGGAGGAGTGGTAATGTGAACACATCCTATGTGAAGTTCCAAGTGAGATTAAGGGTGTGTGTGTGTGTGTGTGTGTGTGTGTGTGTGTGTACCCTTTCAATGATGTCCAGCAGGCCGGTGAAGTGGTGTGTATTGCAGCCCTCAGCGAGGTCCACCAGTAGCTGTGTGGCCTGTTTTCTGACGGCCAGGTCCCTGTCTTCAGCTATCCCACAAAGATGGGGGATCACCGCCATTTCAATCAGCTCATCCTGGAATAAGTCAGCAAACAATGAGGAATTTTAATGATCTATACATCGGAGCAAACTGTATCAAATAGCACAAATCAGTGCACAACAGCAAATACACAGTGTACACAATTATTAATATCCAAAACAGAACCGGCTATCGAAACCCAGCCTTATCTAATGGTCAACAGTTCAAAACAGACATCTTAACATCTTCAGTTATCTTACACGAAAGACAACAAAGATTTATTAACCCTGAATCTGACCAGTGGAATGTGCATACATACAGAGTAGCTGACAATGGATATGACAGTTAATAAGAATGCAAACGTGCGAGTGCCTGTGTGTGAACATACAAACCTCGTACAGCTGTCGGTTGGTACTGAGAACAAAGGACAGGATATGAAGCACTTTGATCCTTATCACACTGCGAGTATCATTCCTTTCAGAGAGACAGTGAGATGACAAAGAAGGACATGAAACGTTACAACACGGCAAGACAAGACAGGGATCAAGGTTATAACTCAAATAAAATATAAAATGTTGCACGCTGAGGTACTGGATGTGTGAGCGTCCTACCTGAAGAATTTCTCCATGAGGCGGTGAAGGCTCTGAATCCAGCCATCCTTGGCTGGCTGGATAGACTGGGCCCTGTACGAGATGAGCGTCAGCACTGATGCATCCTGTCTCACACACACATGCAAGAGCAATATTAGAAAAGCAGCAGCTGTATGTAAAAGAATGAAATGACAGTACAGAATGGCACAGATGGAGAAAGCCTCAAAAGAACTAACAGGTCTCTTGTCAGCACATTTCTCCACCAGACTGAAGAACTTCTCTGTGGAGCCGTGGTAACCACCCTGCTCATACAACTCTTCTACTGTGGTCAAGAGCTCATAGACAATGGCCTTCAGCTCTCCACTGCTTATTGTCTGGAATGCAGATGATGCACATCATAAGTCAAATAAGAACTGGTATTTCATTGTGTGTGCTTACACGTGCGGTATGTACATGTACCTGGATCTGCAGGAGCAGCTGATCTATGATGCCCAGCAGTATGTCCCAGGTGACCACCTGCAGCTCTTTGCCATACTTCTTGATCAGTCTGGTGATGGAGAGGACGATTTCATAGGACACCACCTCATTGGCACACAACATGGCCTGAGTAGCAGAAGTAAAACACCAACCGATTTATTCCAAACATTGTGCTGTTGCTAATATATTTCTCATTATTTGTCTCAGCTCTTCTATATCGCTGACAGGCGGACGGACAGACAACAACAAAGAGCCTCCAGCTATGGCTATCACTAGCACGGAGGTGTACGAAAGCGATGCAAACAGTACAGACTATAATGAAAACATTTCTGGGAGCAAAGCTGGGACACACATGTTGCTATAATTTGGTAATTAGCGGAACTGAAAAACAAGCTTACATGTACAGTAGGTTTTCTGTGTGCTTGTTTGTGTTTTCCATATTTGCAGCATTTTTTGTTCTCTTACTTTGCTTGTTGTGAGTTCTCAGGGCCACCATACTGCTCTGAAGTTCACATTTTTACACAAACAATATTAGAGGTGAAACAATCGGTAAATCAGCGAGTGGTCACAGAAAATGAGTGGGCACCAATTTTCATAATCAATTAAAAGTTTGCCATATAATCTAATAAATATTTATTTTTTATTAGTACAACAGCACAGCGAATATCGTTAGGGTTAAACAATACATGAAGGTTTAATACGTCAGCTTGGGCTTCAGAAAATTATGACAGGTTTTTTTCAGTTTTATGATATTTTTAGACCAAATTAATAACACAGAAAATAATTAGATTATCTATTAATGAAAATAACCATTAATGCAGCCCCAGACAACGCACTATGTTGTATAACAAAAACAAAAACGTCTTATGTGGCTATTATGCAATAAGTAATATGGTCAAGTGGCCATAACAATGTGCTTAGAACTAGACAGCACTAGGGGAGTACATACCTCCGCCAAGGGGTAACTCCATTTTCCCATAATGCCATAAAAGCAATATTTCCATGATAGTTTAGAATGATGCTGATAGCATTATTGGTTTGAAAGTTATAAAAACAAAAAAACAGACATGACAAACATCTACTCATTGATTTAGGGGTAAAACAGGGATTTCAATGAGGGGAGTGCGAGAAAAGAGGTCTGCACTGGAACACAGTCCTTCCCTCCTCTAGAGACCAAAAAGAGAAAATACAATGGAAAAGCAAAGTAGGATGGGCCACGTGACGGTTAAGGGAAGCAAAAGGTGTACTGCTTTTTAGGTTCTGACAATGGAAATGCAGCTTTAATGTGCAGATGGAACACTGGCGTCCTCGCTGACAGACTACTGTGCTCTGAACGAGACGTAGCTGCCTGCTAACAGACATTTTGGTCAGTTAACGAGCACTCACATCTCTGAAAATGTCGGAACAATTTCTATTACCAGGATAGACTGACCACATATTCTCCAAGTGGCTACTGTGTCATCTGAAACAATGCAAAAATATTATAAAATAGCACAATACCAGTTCTACTGATGAAAATGTTAGCAGCTTTGAGTCTGTCTCTGTGTTTATGCTCAAAGTGACCAGCAGCGCAGCCACGTACTTTGACCATAAGGGGGCTCACATACAGTCAGCAGCCTTTAGAGCACTCACAATGGTTAATAATGTTTAAAAATATTCATGTATCCAAACTATTGTACAGATCAGCACAAAAATTTGCTCAATCCATCAACCATACCCTATCCCTCCCAAAAATTTTATCAAAACCGTTCATTATTTTTTGAGTTAGAATATTAACAAACCAACAAGTGCCAGCAAAGCTATAACCCCTACCCATGACAAAGGGAATCAGAACAAGAATGCATGTACTGTATGTGTATATGTGTGTTACCTTGCAAAAAGATGGAAGAACCAGTGTGGGGGTGTTTTTCAGGGCAGGGAGTCTATGTGCGCCCCACAGCGCCATTCCTACAAAGAATACAGCTCCTCTCAACAATGGTGCATCCTCCATGTACACCCTGGTGGAAATCACAGGTAGTTAGAGGGACATGCATAAAGAGGAGAGCAATACCCTCTCCACAGTAATACAGATTTATTAAAGCACCACAAGCTCTGGAACACTGAGGAACAATACCTCTCCTCCATGATGCGGCACATGGTGTAAATAGCACTGTGGCCGAGGTGAGTCCCCAGCACCTTCCTCATCAACTGGAGACGCAGAGAGCAGGACAACAATAGAGACCAATGCACAACGGCAGAGGAGGAGAGGAGACCAGGACAGACCGTTATTAATTAGCAAGTGTGAAGACTTCAAAACAAAAGAAAAAAGTATATACACTGTATATTTATGTGATCCTCTCACCTTCCAGCAAGATTCACAAAACTCCTTGACGTTGACTGTCCGACAGAGTGTAATTATGAAGACAGTGAGAGAGTCTGAGGGCAGGCAGTTGTAACACACCACAGCATCCAGTACTTGTAGTGCTACCTGAACACAACAATACAGACCATGACACAAATAAAATGCAAATCCTGTTTTCATACTAGTGTTTACAGTATTCCACTGAAGCATAAACATAATCCCCACTATATGGGTGTGTAATGCTGTTGCCCATTATAAAACAGGACTACTTCAATATATCTGCATGCTTAGACACTCAGACTGACTGACTGACTCCAGCCCTGGCAGTTTAAAATATTCAGGATGCTCCATTACTGTACTGTACCATTTCAGAATCAGAAATCACGGGTGAAATAAATCTCTTCCCTCAGTGCCTGCAGGTTTCTTTTAGTGCCAATAAATACACATTCAGCAAGTACGATACACATGTTGATACGTGAGGCCCACTCAAGTTCTTATCGATAAATCCTTTTTCTTTCTCCTGATTATGGTTTACGTGATGGCTTTAGACCAGTAACAACAGCTGTAACTTTTGAGCAGAGCAGCATGTACTGTTGAATGATAACAAGATGACCGAACAAAGAAAGTGCTGATTGTTCTTGAGCTCACACTTGAAAACATGTTGCACTGCAGTTATGCTCGGTTGAGTGAAGTGACAGAAAAACAAATACCCACCTCAATATCTGTAGAGGATGTTGTTCTATTGCACAAGAGACATATTTTCCTACATGGAGCACAACGGAACACACAAAAAAAGCTAGTTAACAACATTTCCCATATAAAAGAAAAACTAAAGTGTGTCTCTTTGTCTGTCTGACTTACTGGACCATGATGGAGACATTTTGGTCCAGGTAGCAGCTGTTAAACTTCACCAGATTCACAAGAACATGAAGAAAATCTGAGGTCAGACCTATGTCCATCCACAGGAGGACAAAGCGTGCTGGGGAAACACAAGGAAAAAAAACAACGAGGTGTACAGAAGACCAGTCATGCCTTTACAAGCACTAATGTGGTTCATATTAAAATGAATCTCTGCCTCTACCAGTAGAGGTGCAGCAAATCAACAAACCTGATGGATGGGATCAGATCACAGACTTTGAGTCATGGATTAGATCATTTTTCAAGTAAGAAAATTTTAATTTCAGACTGTGCTGGTTAAACTTTGCGATTAAACTGCGATGTGCTGTATCGTGGGTGTGGATCTGTTCGGGTCACCTACGATCCACCACACCACTAAGTTTTCTTTAAAAAAAAACTCATCATATCATTGCCCAAAGTGCAGGGGCATTGGTAAGATACAACCTGGAAAATGTGTTCATTTCAACACAAAGACAACTTAAAATACAAAAAAAAGAACAGTGATGACAAGCTGAAACTAATTAGCTCTGACATGAGATGTACAGTATAAAGACAGCGAACAACGAGCACTAACTAGCATGCAACCCAATACAAGTCAGTGCTTATTCTGCATTTGAAGTCAGTGGAATCTAAATAAAAAAAAGTTGCAGCTCATAACCAAAAGGACTACACTGCTGAATTAAAAAATAACCCAGTGTAGATTTAACAGTACATTAACATCTTTCTGTAGAGTTTTACCTATGTCCTCCTCCAGGTATGTGATGTCCTTCCCATTCTCTGTCAAGGCCTTGAAGACTTCCAGTCTATCTGAGAGGTCTTCATTGCATGGCTGGTAGTCTCTGATCACCTTGAAAAAGTAGGCTCTCAGAGGGCCGAGTCGCTCCCCCTTCACACAAACCATGAACATCCCTTTAAGAAAATACAACTAAATCTACATTTTGTAACCTCTCCTGTGTGTGTGCGGGGCATGTGTATACCTGTCCCTGTATAATGGCCCTCAGCAGCTGCAGAACAGCATGTCTGGCCTCAGGTGGCTGTTCTGGAGTCAGCATGTCCTCCACAGCTTTCCATACTGCCTCCACTGCATGCTGAAAACCACATACAGTGGAACCTTGGATTGCGAGTAACCTGGTTTGCGAGTGTTTTGCAAGATGAGCAAAAATTTTGAATGGATATATGAGCGAGGTCTCGCAATACGAGTAGTACGTACACTTTGTCTGCCAAGTGTCACGTGACACACGACACAGCTGAGCCAATGGTTCTCGCGCTTCACTCGTAGAGTCAATATCTGTACTGTAACAATGGCCCCTCACGCCAGCCACGATTCTTTTCAAAGGTCAAGTGCGGGTTAATTTGTTTAATTTTTACTTTATACTGTATTTTGTATTGCTGTAATCATTTTTATATGGATAAGTGGTTGTGGAACGAATCATCTGAGTTTACATTATTTCTTATGGGGAAATTCACTTTGATATACGAGTGCTTTGGATTACGAGCACGTTGCCGGAACGAATTATACTCGCAATCCAAGGTTCCACTGTACAGTTACACAGAGCATGTACTGCTATATCACACATATCACAACTGGCACAGACTCACCTCCTCAAACCTTTTTGTTTTGGCCAGATCGCAGACATGGTTCATCATGCGAACACGGTTGCTCAGCCCGCAGTCGGCGTGGAGCTCCTGAAAGAGACAGAGGTGAAAAATAAGGCTGTGACATGGCATGATGGGAAAGAAATAAAAATCATTGTGAGTTTTAGTGTGTATGAACATGCACAGATGTTTAGACAGTCTCTTCTGCACACCCTGATGATGTCAGTCGTGATGATAAACTCGGACGGTTTGGCGTCACTCTGTTTACTGGGTGGACGCGGGGTTCCCAGTCCAAAGATCCCCTTCACCTTGTCCTTCAGACTCTCCTTGCTCGGTTGTTTATTCATGGCCCAGCCTGAAGGGGTGACGCACTAAACAGGCTGGGAATGACGGCTGCCTAAGGAAGCAGTAACACACATTTAGAAGTTTTACAACAATCATAACGCAAAACCCAAAACCTAAAGGCAAGAAGATGAGATTAACCTTTATTAGCCCCACAACAGGGAAATTCACAAGGCTACAGCAGCAAAGGGATAGAAACAAGGCAGTCAGTGGTAAACGTAGAAAAAGTAGCAGACAATATATCAATATAAGCAATACAAAATATAATAATCAAATTAATCAGGATAATCATAATAAGGACAATCATCTTTATTTGGCCAAGTATGTTACACACAAGGAATTTGTTTCCATTACAGAACCGAGGCAGCCATCTGCAGCGCCAAATCAACCGATGGCTCTAACCATCAGGGGCACTTTTGGGGTTCAGCGTCTTGCCCAAGGACACTTCAACATGTGGACTGCAGGCACTGAGATTTGAACCTCTGACCCTCCAGTTGGGAGATGACTGCTCTACCCACTGAACCACAGTCGACCCGACTGTAAAACTAATATTTACATATAATTGCGCACGGGCCTACTGGGAGCAGTGCTGGTTGTGCAGCTTGACAGCAGCAGGAAGGAAGGACCTGCAATAATGCTCCCTCATGCACTTGGGGTGAAGCAGTCTGTCACTGATGGAACTGCCCAGTGCTGTCAGAGTCTCATGCATGGGTTGGGAGGCCTTCTCCAGCAGCAATGCTAACTTAGCTAATCCTCTTGTCTCCCACCACCTGCACTGGGTCAAGGGGACTTCCCAGGACAGAGCTGGCCCTCTTGACAAGTTTGTCTAATCTCTTCCTGTCTGCGGTCAAAATGCTGCCACCCCACCACCCCAGCAGACCACTCTGTAAAAGATTACTGATACCACTATTACACCTGACTAAGCACCTGACTTTCTCTAACTTAGACTCAATGTGGCTCACCAGTTAGGAATCAGATGGAAACCCACTGCTACTGTTCAGTTACTTACTTTGTAAAAAGACTAGATGAATATAGGCTAAATATGTGTCTGCATGACAGCACAATATTAGCTATAGCTAGAGATAAAAGTTGACAGAAAGTAACATCCCTGTGACTGGGTGCCGAACAGCACCAATTGACAAAAACTGCCAATCATTTTCACAGGACCATTTTCTGAAAGAAAGTACTTCTCCTTAAAACTTTTTGCAGTGACTTGGGTGTATTATTAAGAGTAGCCAAGATGTGTATTTTTTCACTGCGTCATAAAAGCTGTCTCTGCACACCTGAATGAGCAGCACAACCGGATAACAAATGGAAAACACCCACAGTATAACCGGACTAGCCTACTTTACCTGTAATGTCTACTTTAAAGCCTTTCATTTTTGGAGAGTGTGGAGTTATTCCATGGATGATCAAATCAATGCATTTGATGGACACGGTGTGTGTTTTGTTGTCTGTTTTTTGTCAGACACAAGAGGAATTTGACTCTGGTACATCAGCTCTCAATGTGCATGTGCATGTGCATATCCCCATGCAAGGGGCAAGTAAACAGTAAACCAATATAAGGCTAGTATAACAAGATAAGCAGTATTAACAGCAACAAACAGTGCAAACAATGCAAAATAACTAGTATAAACAGGCAGTAAACAATGCAAAGGAATGCTTATTTATGATGAATATTTGTGTTTTGCGCATTTAACTATCTATGTCTGCACTTTGATAGTGTGATGTTTCATAGATAAGGATTTTCATTAGGACAATGGTTGTCTGAAGTGGTCAGCTAGCCAGTTGTTGATACATCAGTTTAGTCAGATGATGACAAAATTAACTGCTGACACAGCCATGTGATGTGCTGCAATTATTGTGTAAAATAGCATGTGCCCATGTTACTATTCTGTTACAATGAAGCAGATTTTCTTTTTTTGATGCTGACAATATTAGCAAAGGTGAACACTGATTCAGGATCTTATCTCTCCTTCTTGTCCCATTTATGTGGATGCCAAATTGTGTGTTTCCACTACAGAGCTCTGTACCTCTGTGGGACTTCTAACCTGGAGTGTCCATTTATTGTTATGAATTGTGTCTAATCTATAAAGTGTTGTCTGCTATTGTACATCTCACTCTCTCAGTGGTAAATACTTCCCTGTGCCTGAAACTGAACCAGAACAGGTAAACAAGTTAATAAGTTTCTACCTCTATGGCTCCATCACGAGACCACTAGAGGTAAATCAGAGCAATGTATTGTTTAATTTGGCTGAACAGAACCTTTAAGACTCACTGCCAGTATTATTCAGCAGTAAAGTTTGGAGTCCCAGCCAGTTAAAGTGTAACCCAGGGTGCAGGTTTTAAGACTGCTGTCATGTGGACTTGACAGAGACAGAGGGGAGGGGAGGAGACAGACAAGGACTGCTCTGTTTCAGTTCAACAGCAGCCACCACAGCGGTGCAAGGTAGCCTCCAACCACAGCAAATTATGTCTATGCACACTAGACAACACAAACAAGACATAATCAGGGAAAATGCTCAATGGCGCCACTGAACCCTTAGCGACGTTTTACATTGCTTGTGATGGGCTAGCATTGTTCAGTGGTATTCAAGGTTTGATAGCTTAAAAACAACGCCCCCTCCCCCTTCTATCCCTCACCCCTCTCCCCTCACCTTACAAAATTTGAGTCGCATTTAGTCACAGCTTCATCCACATGCAGCCAACAAACCGCCTGTGCCCCTGTATTGTTACGACTCTCTGTCTGCCGCCGAAAGCTTGTTTTCGTCCAAGCTCAGTCCACCACTCCTGAACCGGATGGTACAATAATGCTCGAACAGGAACACTTCCTACAAAAACACGATTTTTGCCGCATGCGCTGATGGGAAATGTAGTTCAAAGTTAGCTAAATCCAAGTTTGCTAAATGCAAACTATGCTAAAGTAGATTTGTTTGTGTTTTTGGTATTAAGACAAATGAAGAGCAAAATAGTACGATACTGTTTTCGACGTCCCGTAAAATTGCTTAAGTGCCGAGTGACATATATATATATAATAACTAAAATTGAGACGTGACCAAACAGATAAGTTATCACATAGCTAAACATAGCGACAGTGTTGAAGTTGGTTTCTCATTGGAGTCAAGCGCCGCACTGTGGCCAGGGTGCCTGTGAGTGGAGCTTTTGAGTGGAGTGTATTGCTTTTAAGTATTGAGCTTTCATTGTGTTACTGGGGGTACACTGTCATATAAATGTCAACAAGATCATTAAAGCATTTACTTGATAAAATGTAGAGAAGCAAACACTGTGGATAGTGAGTAGCTAAAAGAAGACCTGTCATTTGTGCAGTCCTAAATCGCAAATTCTTACAATTAAAAGTACCGTATACCAGTGGTCCCCAACCCCCGGGCCGCGGACCGGTACCGGTCCGTGGATCAATTGGTACCGGGCCGCACAAGAAATCATTAATTATTTCCGTTTTATTTATTATCTGAGTCTGAACGATCTTTTATTTTGAAAAATGACCGTATTCTCTCGGTTACATCTCGGTCACTTGAGCGCCAAAACTGGCTTACTTGTGCGACATATTCAGCCTGCTCAATGAACTCAATCTGTCACTTCAGGGGAAAATGACAACTTTCTTCAAGTTGACAGATAAAGTAGTTGCATTTAAAGCCAAACTGGATTTGTGGGGACGGCGCGTCAACAGAGGCATTTTGGACATGTTTCAAACATTAGCGGGGATTTTGGGTGAGACTGAGCCTGAGCCTTCATTCTCCCAGCTGGTGCACGATCACCTGTCTTTGCTTATAAAAGAGTTCGAGCGCTACTTCCCAACCACAAAGGACCCACGAACTGCCAAGGAATGGATCCGCAACCCATTTGTCAACAAACCAGGTGAATCCAGCAGGTCTGTGCAAGAAAAAGATCAACTGCTGGAGATCGCAAATGACGACGGCCTTAAAAGTATGTTCGAGACAACAACTCTGTCGGTGTCCTGGATTAAAGTCATGACAGAATACCCTGAGATCGCCACCACAGCACTGAAAACCCTGTTGCCATCTCCGACATCCCATCTGTGTGAAGCGGGTTTTTCTGCAGTGACAGCAACCAAAACAAAACAACGGAGTAGACTGAACATAAGCAACACACTTCGGGTGTCATTGTCTCCTATTACCCCCAGATGGGACCATCTCGTTGCAGAGAAAC
>NW_018127909.1:4945828-4952692 GCF_001952655.1 Monopterus albus | reverse complement strand
CACCTCCCACAAAGACAACATCATCCTAAAGTTTGCGAACAACACTGCAGTGATAGGTTGCATCACTGGCAGGGACGAAGCAGTCTACAGGAGGGAGGTGGCCGGTCTGGTGTCATGGTGCAAGGACAATAATCTCAGCCTCAACACGGACAAGACGAAGGAGATGATAGTGGACATGAGGAAGGAGAGGAGAACTCATCAGCCACTGTTCATCCAGGGGGATCGAAGTGGAGAGGGTGAGCAGCTTCAAATACCTGGGCGTCCACATCAGTGAGGACCTCACTTGGACACTTAACACCACACAGCTGGTCCAGAAGGCCCAGCAGTGGCTGTACTTCCTGAGGAGGCTGAGGAGGTTTGGCATGTCACCTAGGATCCTCAGCAACTTCTACAGCTGCATCACTGAAAGCATCTTGACCGGCTGCATCACCGTCTGGTATGGCAGCACTACTGCTATGGACTGCAAGCGCCTGCAGAGAGTGGTGAAGACTGTGGAGAAGATCACCAGGATTCCACTGCCCTCTCTGCAGAGTATTTACCACCACAGGGTGCGTAGGAAAGCTGCCTCCATCCTCAAGGACCCCAAACACCCCCAGCACGGACTGTTTACACCCCTACCCTCCGGTTGGGTGCTCAAAAGTGTGAGATGCAGGACCACTAGACTGAAAAACTCTTTCTTTCCGACTGCCATCAGACTCCTAAACAGCTGACTCAGGATGTACTTCATGTAATTCCATCTGTACTGTTTACATATTCATTTTGCACATTCACAATTGCACACTCACTGCTGCGTATTTACACTCCACGGCTCCCACATAGCATATATTATCTCTGCATTATATTTTGTTCTTGTATTTTTATTTGCTTCCTTCACTTGCTGCTTTAAAGTGCCTTAGATTTGTGATTTTACTGCCTATTTAGATTTGTGTCACTCATCTACTTTATTTCACTTGTATTATGTGGCATTTGTGAGGACGGCAAAGTAAGAGTTTTATTGTACAGAGAAACACATTTCCTAACTGTGCATATGACAAATAAACACTTTGACCTTTGACCCTGACCTTGTGACAAACTGTACAAGGCAAACAGGAACCTTTAATAGTTAATCCAGCATTATTGTGATAGTTCCAGTTTGTATATATGTAGTGTAACTCACAGACACTATGGCAATGTTGTCCTACAACTATTACAACCTCAGCCTGCTCAGTGGGAGAAGTTTGACAATATTCAATATTTTTGTTATTGTCACATGAAAAGACCAAAATCAATAACATCCTAGCCTGTCTCTTAAACATATCATCAGTTTCTTATCAACATAATCATTGAAAATGATAATGGTGTCTGGTCATATTGTCCACGTCTGAATTCTATAATATCCTCAACTCTATGATCTAATAATTAAGATTAATTAAATTATCAAATACATATCTTAGATATCATTCAGTTGCATTTGTTTATTAAAACAATTTCGAACTACTAATTAAAATAAATTATTATTATAATTATATAAAATAAGTTATCTAAAAGGAAAAAAATATGTTTTTCAAATTATGTCGATAATATAAATTTTATTTCGGGGTATTTCCGCTGTTCTGACCAGGGAACTACGAATAAGAAACCAACTTCAGCTTCATCTAAGCGCTTCACGTCCGCTGCAGCAGGAGGGTCTGTTACTCCGGCGTTTTGTCATGACCTCTCCTTATTCATGCAGAGCAGGTCTGTTGTTACTCGGAGTGGAAATCGAACTGTGGCTTCTCGAAGGTCCAAACTTACCAAGAGACGGACAAAACCGGATACGGTTTCCTCTGTGGATGTAAAGGTCGAAGTGGAGGAGGCGAGGATCTCTGAGCAGAGACCCTCCTCATCGGGTAACGTTCATGTGAGACTGCTAGCTGAACATAAGACACCGGTGGTATAAACGTGTGGAAACGCATGAACTGTCATGCATTAGCTACTAAAAGGTTATTGCGCCTGCGCAAAGGCTGGGAAAGTTGTTCTTTGGTTTTGTTCACTGTATACCACTGTGTAAGGCATGCTACCGTTAAAGCTGTTGCAGACTAGACTTTATTTCATCTGACAACATCAGCATTCAGAGGGTATGCAGACCCATCTGACAACATCAGCATTCAGAGGGTGTGCAGACTCAGTGTGTCACAATACAGGCTATATAGCCAACACATGCAGTTAATTCTGGTCCAGTTTGGTTTTGGGATCAGCCTATTAGTACTGATTGAGAAGCATCTTGATGTGTAACTGGTTAAGCATCATAAGACATGAGCTGTTAGGGTAAAGGTTAGGTTCCAATTAAGGTAAGGGGAAGCTGACTTCAGTCCTGTGAAAGAAAATTTGGAATTTGTGCTATTGGGCTATATAAAATTTGACATGACTTTCCTCAGAATGTACTCTAATGAATTGGAATTAAACGGTAAAGAATCTTGGTGTATATCATGATATTTCACACCAGTGGTTCCTGGGGTTTTCAAGGTCATAGGGCAAATCCAAGGCATCATGAGATGAATAACAGAATAGGAAATTCTGTTGAACCAACTTGTAATTCCTCATAATGTTCCTTCTTTTTATTCACTACTGAAACTGTTGAACAACTTTAACACTTCAGTTAAGAAATTTATTCTTCAAAATTAGAAATCTGCTACTCCGCCATGTTTCACATGGTGGATCATGGAGATGCAAAAGCCATATAAATTGGACAGGTTCGGGAGAATTTGGGGGCCTTTTTCAGCACATTGTCCCATAGGCGTGAGGGTTTTGTTAATATCTGCAGTAAAGCATTTTGACAAGTAGCTTATAACAAAAAGTAATTTACGAGGAGGCTGTTAGACATGTATGCAACCAGTGTGGACAAATCACAAGTAACTTAGACGTTACTCTGCAAGCAAATAGCAGAATTAATGGCCGTGGCTTTGGATGAGATGTTCAGTGTAGCATCCACATGCTTTGTTTGCATCTGCATTCTTTTAGTCATGTTGTGTACATAGGGTTTAATGTAGACGTATTGTATTTCCATGCTCAGTCAGCTATTTATCATTCTCTCTCCTCTGTTCAGGTGGTTGTCATGAGCTCCTCCACCAGGCCACTGTGCAGCCAAAAATAGAGACAGAGGTGTTGCCGCTGCCTTCGCACGGCCGTAGGAGGAGACAGCTAAAGGTGGAATATGACCAGGACCAAGGTGTTTCGCTGATGAAGACAGAGCACTGGGAACCTCCAGACTGGAAGAAACAATTCGGATTTATTCGTGAGATGAGAAGCAGTCGGGATGCACCTGTAGATAGCATGGGAGCAGAGAAATGTTATGACCCAGAGGCCCCTGCACATGTAGGTCTGGTCTAGATTTTTGTTAAAACATGCACATAGTTCAGTAGGTTACATGAATACCTCTGTTATTCTGTTTGTTGACACAGGTTAGACGTTTCCAGGTGTTGGTGTCACTCATGCTATCCAGTCAAACCAAGGACCAGGTGACAGCCGCAGCTATGCAGAATCTCCGAGCGCACGGCTGCACTGTGGAAAATATACTCGCTACTGATGAAAAAACACTGGGAAAACTTATCTACCCTGTTGGCTTCTGGAGGGTAAGATAAAATAACTGTCGTTTTAGGATTTTTATGTGTTACATTCCCAAACTGACTGAAATCAGTTTGTGGCCATGCTTCCACCCCCACACCCTCCATCATTCATTCTTTTGTTCATGTTTTGCACCTGAAATAATTCTTGCCTGTTTTCTGCCACCTGTCTGAAGAATAAGGTGAATTACCTGAAGCTGACTTCAGCCATGCTGCAGAAAGAGTTTGGAGGGGACATCCCAAACTGTGTCGAGGAGCTGGTCCGCCTGCCGGGGGTTGGACCCAAAATGGCTCACCTGGCTATGAACATCGCCTGGGACCAGGTGTCAGGCATTGGTGGGAGCTCACACCCAAAGCACATTTACATTTTTTCAAAATTATAAATATCATGTGTGCACATGGTCTCATAGATGATCTGATCATCTGTATTTAGGTGTGGACACACATGTGCATCGTATCGCTAATAGGCTGGGCTGGCTCAGAAAGCCAGCCAAGAACCCAGAGGAAACACGCAAGGCCCTGGAGGAGTGGTTACCCAGGTAACAGTATGACAAATTTAGTGCTGACCCGTACAACCCGATCAGCAAGGAGCAACAAATATATAAAGGTCAGAGTCGCCAATGCTGTCCTAGAAACTCACAATTAGTCACTGAGACTGGCAACTGATAGGAACTTTCACCACATGAAGTGTTGACTGATAGCAGGCAGCTTTTAGAGTTCAAATTAGGAAAACTGACCATTTAGTGATTTAATTTTAAATCTGGGCGTACACTGTCAACTATCAACAAGATCATTAAAGCATTTACTTGATAAAATGTAGAGAAGCAAACATTGTGGATAGTGAGTAGCTAAAAGAAGACCTGTCATTTGTGCAGTCCTAAATCGCAAATTCTTACAATTAAAAGTATACAACACATCTTTGTTGGAAGCCAGGAAGCCCTTTTAGCTTTAGCCTTTTTAAACATCATTACTCAAAAGTGTAAACCCATACTGAAACCATAAGAATATTAATAACAACAAAACTGACTCAACAGAGAGAAAGTTTAACCTTTTTAGGAATTTTAAGAAAGGAAGCTCCATCACTGGCTGAAAAGTAGGTGGTTCAAAACCCAAGAAAAACATGATTAATCCTGAGACTTTTTTCTTCATCAGATTTTTCTTTTTTCTTATCATTGCCAAACTGAATGGCAATGTTTGAAGCACTGAGAGCTTCTGCATTACTATACTGCCTCAGCCCCTCAAGCTCCTTTGTGGTTTCTTTTTCCTTGATGATAAAGGAGTTAATCTTGGCTTTCTGGTTAGCCAGCTGTTGCTTTGTCTCCTTCAGCTCTTGGCTAAGTTGGATCCTCAAGTTTTGTTCATAGTTCAAGTTCTCTCTGCCCCTGCTCAGCATCCCCTGAAGCCTCCCAATTTCTGCACGAAATGCTTCGCAGGTCATGTTGGGCTTGTTTGTGGGAGATGGCTGTCGTTTGGGTCTCCGTTTTTGAGATCTGTTGGTAGAACTTGCCATTTTTTTTAACTGGTAGTCAGTTTAACTGGAATCAGTTTTCTCAAACACTGTACTATCTCTGTGAACAGATGTCTGTATTAGTTTTTTAACGTGCTTTCACACTGGTGTGTTACTTGTACAAGGTCTGAAGTTGAAATGCCTGGTGAGCTGCAGTTGATAGTGCCACAGACCTGATGATGTCACAGAGATCAAAGGCCCAATGGCTGTGATGATGTCATTCTAGTTTGTTTTGTTCCGGATTGGGTCCATGTTTACATTCAAAATCACCAGCTCAGTTAAATGTGCTAAGCTAACAGGCTACCTCAGTAACACTCAAACCCATTTTAAAACCTGCTATTAATCTCAAAGAGAAGATATTCTATAAAGCAGGTTGGGTGAAAACATGACTTTCACTTTCCCTGAACTCAGAGTGGACAAACTCCAATTTCACCTAAACCGGTTTGAATAAGTCTTGTTTGCTATTAGAAAGTAGACAGTTTGTATTTCTCTGCTCTACTTGTCTGCCGCTTTGGTCTGTTCCCTTCATTTGCCAGTTCAGAAAATACCTTGTTAAAATTGATCATCATGATCAACACTGTGTATAAACTCTTCATATGGTCAAAACCAAAAGTCTGAGAATGCAAAATAAAACACTAATTCACCTTTGTATTGCAAATATAATTACTTAAGTGAAATTAAAAATTAAGACCAGACATAAAACACAAAGAAAACACCACATTACACCATCAAGTTGGCACCAAACAAACAAATTGTTTATTTTTACTCGTTAAACTTCACTCACATTTATGTTATAGAAGTGACTACTTTTGTGGCTTGGAAGATTATTTTGCTTTGTTAACATCAAGATGATGTACAGTTGTTTGTTTTGACAAGATAAACTGTTGATAGCACTAATTTACAGGTTAGGTGCTATTAAACCACTGTAGAGCAAGAAAAGATTGTGGAAGATTGTGTGATTTAAAGAGTGCCAGTCAAACCTCTGACAGTGAAAACAATGTATAAAAAGAAAGAAAGAAAAGGCAAAATATGGCTTTCCTACTGAACTGAATGGGAAAGTATGGCCAAACTTTTTACTGGCAGCATACAGCTTAGATGTCCAGTTGCTAAAAGTTAATCCACACCTACCAACCCATCCAAACTGGGATTCTCTGTAGTCATGGTGTAATGAAATAGTACACAGTTCTGTATTTTGTTTTCTCTATGTTAGATCCACATGAAAAAAATTATTTCAGCTATTAAAGACAAAATGTAAATAGGTGTCCTTTAAAGCAGAGAAAACCATATTGGCAATCAGAGAGGATTTTATGTTTGTCAATAAATGTATCTAATCTGTTATTAAAGAGTTTTTCCAAAATTTTTGAAAATTGTGACAACAGAGAAACCGGTCCATAATTTGTGAAGTTGTGCTTATCATCAGATTTATACAATGGAATAACCTTTGCTATTTTCATATTATTGGGGAACTGACCAAGTCGAAACGACGTGTTAAAAATATGGGTTAATGGTTTGCATATCTCCTCAATTACCCATTTAACAGTTGTCATAGTGATACCATCACTATCACTGGATGTTTTGTTAACACATTTATTCACTATCTCTATAATTTCATTTTCATCTATGGGCTTCAAAAACATAGAACTCATGTTCCTTTCGATTGTATTATTATTTATAGTGACGGATGTATCATCTGTACAAATGCTTCTTGCTAAACCAGGACCAACATTCACAAAGAACCTATTAAACTTATCTACTACATCCTCCAATCTATTAACC
>NW_018127909.1:4930015-4943592 GCF_001952655.1 Monopterus albus | reverse complement strand
TCCTTGGTTTGTATTTTCTGTTCACCCATGGCAGCTTTAATCACATCCACCTCTCGCTGGGTAAACTGCAAACTCGTTTTTATCTCCTGTATTTCTCTGGTCATGTCGTCGAGTCTCTTGTTGTTTGTCTCCATAAGTAGTTGCACGAAGCCTTTGAAGTTTTCCTGCTGTTGGTTCATCAGCGCGATGTACATCTGTTTCTGCTGACTCAACATCTCTGTTACTTGCGCCGCTGAAATATAATCCTCTTCTGCTTCAACATCCTCATTCGCTTCTGATTTATTAGCTCTTTTCTCTCTTTGAGGCATTTTAATAGTTGTAGAATTTGTTCAAGGACTTGAAAATGTAGAAGATGTGAAAAATCGTAGAACAGACAAGAGGAGCAGTAAAGACATCAGTTACTAGGGGTGTGAGAAATCCATGATCTGTAAAATGATTTTCAGCTATACCTAAGTCTGTCTCTACCAGCAATGGCCTCATGCTATTAAAATGTAAAAAGGGTACAAGGCCAATTTGTATCTGAAACATACAGGAGTAGACATTTTTATTTCATTTAACAATCAGTTAATGCAGGTTTCAATCACCTTGATTTGTTCCTCGACACTGTTGCAGGGAGCTGTGGAGGGAGATTAACTGGCTGCTGGTGGGCTTTGGACAGCAGGTTTGTCTACCCATCAACCCTCTGTGCTCTGTGTGTCTGAACCAGCACAGCTGTCCATCTGCTCACAAGAGCTCACCTCCAAAGAAGCCTACAGTTGGTTCCCCGCACTCTCCGAGCCCAAGCCCTTCTTTTAAAGTTAAAACCGAACCTGGACAGGAAACTGTTGATAGAGATGAACGGACAAAGATGGAGTCACTGCCCACAACTGTTTTCCCCACCACACAGAGGAGGAGGCAAAAAAACAAGGTTAACCACTGATTTAGTCATCAAACGTTTTTGTTGTGAGCTGTGACCAGAATCACAAATACACTGAACAGATAAGCTAAATATTGTGAATATGGTTCATTTACTTTTCATATGAGATTAAATATTTTTGTACTGTTACTACTTATGTTTTTTTGTTTTCAAATAAAAAATGTATGACACTGATTTAAAGATCATGTTTCAACACTGGCTTTGAATGTAGAAGAGGGAGCTTGCCCGTTGGATACTAAGGAAGAATAACAAACTAAAAGAAAACAATATTCCAGTGCATCAACAATAAAGTCATTTCTGGAATTACAATGGATGAAGCAGCATGAATGAAATGCACAACTTACAAATATACCAAAAGGCATTAAGATCTCAGCTCTTTCTTTATTCATGAAAGCTGGCTCTATTGATCAAATTAGTAACTTATCTGATCACATTTAGTCCCAAACTGAATGATTGAGTCAAAAGAACTGGCCGAACACTTTTAACTTGAGGAACAGGCTGATATACACTGCTTTTCAAAGTTTATATTAAAATGGACTGTTCAGTATTAACAACAGCAAATCTTTGAGAGTGACAACCCTTTAAAGTATAAATACTTAATTCTGTCAGGCAATGCTTATACACTTTATTTTCTTGAGCCCAACACAAACGACCCAGTTAGTAATTTTTGGTTATGAGACTTCCTCATAGAGCAATGTGTGTGTGTGTGTGTGTTTGTTATAGCCTGAAAAGCAAAGGTATAATTAACAAGAATAACAACTGCATCCTGTTTGGAGTGCCTGCTCCAGGATACCTGCTATTTTGCTGATTGACTTGGACACTTACATGGAACAGAGTCATCAATAATGATGCTTGTTTAATTAACTTGTATTTATTTTGTTACCACAGATTGGCTTCTACTAAAAGGCCTATTACTACTGGACTGATGCTGCTGTAGAATATTTAAATATGTATGTTATTAGCTACTACAGCTCGTCAGTGCTCAGAGGTGGAGGTAGTGGCATCTGTTGTTGACGCCTCCCCGCTCTCTCACCAAGTCAGGCAGGAGGACATACGCCCAGCTGATGAGAAGTTTTCAGTGTTACATGACAGGAATAGCTTTCTAATCTCTCATCTCTTGGATCCTTTCACCAGTAAAGCTGCATTTATAGATTGTTTTTTTTTTTTTTTTTTTGGCCACAATTTTACACGCACTGTGCGCTCATTCTTGCGTTGTGACGATTAACCACTCAGTTTGAGCACTTGGTTGAGCACTGAGACATTTGGAACTGTTTTCCTAACGTTCACGCACTGGAATGGAGAGTAACCTGAGACCCAGGGTCTGTTATCTGGTCAAAGGAAAGCGTGACTATGGGTTTCACCTGCAGGGTGGGCGGAAAATAGGAGGAGAGTTCATCTACAAAGTGGTTCTTGGCTCCTCGGCTGACCTGGGTGGCATACGACCAGGAGACCGGGTGGTGGAGGTGAACGGGGTGAATGTGGAGAAGGACAGACATCATGAAGTGAGTGATGGCTCAGTAAATACATTTTTAAAAATCTCAGAAGTGTGCTTGTGTGGTAGAGAGCACCATTAGAGGCATATAAACTTTCTGAGGTACAAACAGAGTTCTATACCTGTCAGACCACTTTTTCCCTTCCGTGGGGAGGATAGGGGGGCTATTGAATGGGTCAGTGGGTGTCTGTCATGGTGACTGTTATGTGCAGGCCAGTTCAGGGTCAATAACAAACAGTAAATTACACCACAATAATCATTTTAGCCTTAAGCTCCTCACTGTCACTCCTCACTTCTCTCTGCAGGTGGTGAAACGTGTCCGTGCGATACCCAACCGCGTCAGGCTGCTGGTGGTGGACAGTGACACAGATGAATACCTCCGCAGCAGGGGCCTGGTGTGCACTGAGGACATGGCCGTTGAGATGGGAACCCTCCTCCCACGCGTCTCATCCAGGCCAATGCCTGCCACTTCTTCCTTGGTCAGAGAGATTTCACCCCTGTCCGTCAAACCCGACCACTTACACTCATTTCACACTACTGCCGCAGGCTTGTCCACTCATATGATCACACAAGACATGGTCAAGAGATCCTCAACATGTTCAACATCAAGTTCAGCAACTGACACATAGGTAAGAGTGGACATCAAGACACAAGACTCTTCTTTGTGGTCTCATTGGCACTATAAGCACACTCAAACATCAGCAGTTTGAGGCTGTCTTAGATTATCTACACAGTGGCTTTTAGAATTTAAGGGAGGGGGAAGTATCAAATCTGAGGATGTACTGATTATTTGGTCGCTCCCACTGTGAGTCAGTGTGATGCTGTGCTAAGAGTATTTTTGTGACACTTTTAAAAATTCACCTTATTTTGAACATAATTAACTAAAAATAAAAACCAATAAAACAAAACATAAGTAACACATTCAAGCTCAGGTAGATTATTCTAATTAGACAATCTTTGTTTGAAAAGGAGTAAGAAGAAAAAGCTTTTCTAGACGTACCCCCTTTTATCTATTTTATTCAGTTTTTCTCTATAGACTTTATTATTAAATGTTAAGATTCAACTATGTACTACCAGTGTCCATTATAACCATCTCAATCAATCAAGCAATTTGAACAGATTCAACCAAAAAAGAAATACATTTAAAAAAATAAAAAAATAAAAAACATTATTGACATTGTAGTGCATACACATTTAAAAGAATGTCTACAGAGAATAAATAGTGAATAACTGGATAAAATTGAATAAAAAATCATGTAATTACAGCAGTTTCAAAAGGATTTGTCACCTAATCTCCATCACAGTGCAGCTGTGGGAGTTACTGTCTTGTTTTCAGCTTTTCCTGTCTTTCAAACACCTGCTTAGATATAATCCAAACCCACTGTGTCATTATCCCCAGATACTGTACTTTTATTTTTACAGTATTTCCTGTCTCATGCTGTCTCACATGTCACAGCTTTATTCTGGCTATTCATTAACTATGATCACTTACACTTGTTGTTTATTGTCTCTTCCCTGTCAGCCTTTACATTCAATTCCCCTCAGCCAGATCCTGGTTTGTCACCATCTCATTCACGGCTGCAGATACATCTGTCTAAAGACTCGTCATTCACCTCGTCACTATGCTTTCTCCTCTCTGTCACCTGCTCTTTGTTCTGGACGCCTCCTTCATATCCTCTTCATCTGGATTATTTTTACACACATTTTGGTCAGCCGCCTGCTTATTTTGTCTCTCCAGTTACCTCTATTGATCCTTGTACTGTTTCCCCCATTAATATTACTGTTTGTTCTAGCCCTCAAGTTCCTTTGTTAATCAGTGGCTACTTTCTGGAAGTAGTTGTTTCATTGGTTTTTAATTTATAATTCTATTCAACTAACGGGTCTGAGTTAGTTGGCTGTAATATTAGTTAGCTTCTTCCTTTATTTGGGGTTTCTGTAGTTTTGTGTTCTGTGCATTTTTTTAGCCTACTCATTGAGCCTGTTGCCTGCAAGAGTTATTTCTGCTCTCTACCTACCTGTGTACCATTCGTTATCATTAAATCACCTTACTTAAATCACCTGGTCTGTGTCTGCCTTTGGGTTGAAAGGTTTATATTATAACACAGGAATAAATAAACACTAGGCATACTGGCAGGTGGAGAAGAGGATTAGGGCCACTGTGAAAAATGTTTAGTTTCAGTGGGTTCTGACAAAACACGCTTTGAGTGTCTGCTGGAAAGAAAAAAATGAAGCAATTGTACAATGAAAGAGACTTTAAGTCAGCTTTTTGAAGCTTATCAGGTTGTGCTTGAGGCAGTTGGCTCATTTTTGGAGCCTGTGGAAGTTAAAAACATTACAAATCTCAATTTTTATTTAAAAAAATCTATGGTATAACTCATATTAGGAATATATTCATGTTTGAATCATATACAGGAATGTTTTCTCAATGTGTCATGCTCATTATCATTTGGAAAATGGCTGTGGTCTTTTAATATTCTAGTGACGTTCCAGAGTGTGGTGGTGCTGTTCCTGTTTCCAGCACTGGGCTTCGCTGTCTCTGTTGGAACACACACTATTAGGTTTTGGGGAAAGTACCTGGAACAGGTCCCAGTATTGACACTGGGTGGTGCCTTTCTAGCACCAGCTTTTTGACACAGATAATTATGGCAGTTTCTTTGCAGATTAAAAAAACACTAAGGAATAGGTTATGTTCTCGCACATAGGGAGGAGTTGTAAAGAGTGGTATAAATACAGAAGCTTTGAGAGGCCGAGTTCAGCCACTCCCAGGCACAGCTAGGTTTTATTGATCATTGTTCAATAAGGCCAGAGAAAGATGTTGTATCTGAAACATATGGCAGTAAACATTTTTATTTCATTTAACAATCAGTTAATGCAGGTTTCAATCACCTTGATTTGTTCCTCGACACTGTTGCAGGGAGCTGTGGAGGGAGATTAACTGGCTGCTGGTGGGCTTTGGACAGCAGGTTTGTCTACCCATCAACCCTCTGTGCTCTGTGTGTCTGAACCAGCACAGCTGTCCATCTGCTCACAACAGCTCACCTCCAAAGAAGCCTACAGTTGGTTCCCCACACTCTCCGAGCCCAAGCCCTTCTTTTAAAGTTAAAACCGAACCTGGACAGGAAACTGTTGATAGAGATGAGCGGACAAAGACGGAGTCACTGCCCACAGCTGTTTTCCCCACCACACAGAGGAGGAGGCAAAAAAAACAAGGTTAACCACTGATTTAGTCATCAAACGAGTTTTGGAGCTGTGACTAGATGCTGGACACAGAGTCACATGGTTCATTTACTTTTCACATGAAATTATGTATTTTTATTGTGAGTATCAAATGAAAAATGTATGACACTAATTTAAAGATCATGTTTCAACATTGGCATTGAATTATTTGCACTACTGTCACTGATTGTACATGGTTTGAGTCATAGCCTGTTAGGTTGTACCGTTTAGTTTTATCTTAATCACTTTGATTTGGTTTTCTTATTCTTTTTAGTCTATTTTTACTCTACTTTTATTCTGTTTTAGTTTCCTAACTGGTATGACATTCAACACTAGGTGAGAGAGAAACAGTATTTGATCTTCTGTATGTCCTGCACATATAGTGAATGGACAATAAAAATCTTTGATCTTGAATGTAGAAGAGAGAGCTTGGCTGTTGGGTACCAAAAAACAAACTAAAAGAAAATATATGTGTATCATCAAAGTAATTTGTGGGATTATAATGTACTATGGATGAAGCAGCATGAATGAAATACACAGCTTACAAATATACCAAAAGGCATTAAGATCTTTCTTTATTCATGAAAGCTGGCTGTATTGATCAAATTTCCTAAGTAACCTATCAGATCGCATTTTGTCCAAAACTGTGAATGATTGAGTCACACGAACTGGCCGAACACTTTTAACTCGAAGAACGGGCTGATATACACTTTTCAAAGGGAGGATGAACAGCAAATTGCACTCATCAGCAACAATGGTTTTGGTTCAAACACAGCCAGCCTCTTGGTTAACACTTAAATAATTTCACCTCCTGACAAAATGTAAAGTGCAGGTGCAGTTTTCTACAGATATATTACATGGCAACAATGCAGAAAGGACAAGATCAGTTTTTCAGGTCTGCCAACAGTCAGGTCAGACTGCTCTGCTCTTTCAATGTACGTGATAGGGGACACAATCCACTGCTTTTCAAAGTTCATATTAAAACGGACTGTTCAGTATTAACAACAGCAAATCTTTGAGAGTGACAACCCTTTAAAGTATAAATACATAATTCTGTCAGGCAATGTTTATGCACTGTGCTTTCATTTTTAATTGAATCTCTAATTCATTTTTTTCTAATGATGTTCTTAGCCAACAGAGTGCTGACTGAGAGTTATTTGCACTGATGTACTATAAGAAGGCGAAGGTTGGCTGCTTCACAGCTGAGTGCCAGAGGCAATAATTTAATGTTCTGTGTCTGGACATGATAATTGCTCAAAGGCAGAGCTGCCGCGCTGAGGAATCCTACCACAGGTTAACTGAAACGCAAAGGATCCAGCTGAAGTGCAAACAAACTGAGAAAATTTCACAAACATTTGCCTCGTGGATGTCTCATCTTTCTTGATCTGAAACATGCCCCTAGACATGATTGTCTTGAATTACTCGAGCGACTCCTTTCTAAATAGATGCCTGCGTGTACGCCTGTTACCACATTACAAACACTAGGACAGCTTATATTTCATGAAATATAAAATCCCCATTTATGCAAGCATCCGTTCTCAGGTCACAGTCCATCACCTGGGGGAAGCTTCTGGCTCTCTAGAGGAGCTGTGAGAAGCAAGAAGTGTTGGGTAATCACAGAATCAGTTCAAGCGCATCTCGGCTGTCCATTGACTCATTCCATAAACAAATCATGGCTCTCTGCAGTAAATCCTACCGTGAACTACTACAGCTTGTCGTGCGCAAAGGTGGGAGTAGTGGCATCTCTTCTTGACACTTCCTCAATCTTGCACCGGGTCGGACAGGAGGATAAGAGCCCAGCTGGCGAGGAGATTTAAGTTATAAGTTCGAGGAACAGTTTTTAATTTCGGATTTCTTGGATAATTCCTCCAGTGAACGGTATTTAGCGCATGTCTCTGATTTTTATTATTATGTTGTTGGGTTTTTTTTAGCCACGATTTTACGCATTTTCGCACGTTCATTCTTGCGGCATGCTGAATTATACACTCATTAGTTTGAGCCCAGTTTGTAGTTTGTGCTCTCTGAGCAGTTGTAAATTATTTATGCACTCCTGTTATCCTAAATGATAACGATCTTTTGGCCACTGAAGCGCACAGCCGTATGTTAGATTAAGTGCCATACAGTTTCCACATTTCTTGGAACAAGCACTTGGTTATTCTCCTAAGACATTTGGATCTTGCTGGAATGGAGAGTAAGCTGAGACCCAGGCTCTGTTATCTGGTGAAAGAGGAGCGTGATTATGGGTTTCACCTGCAGGGTGGGCGGAAAATAGGAGGAGAGTTCATCCGCAAAGTGGTCCCCGGCTCCTCAGCTGACCTGGGTGGGCTACGACCAGGAGACCGGGTGGTGGAGGTGAACGGGGTGAATGTGGAGAAGGACAGTCATCATGAAGTGAGTGATGGCTCAATGATTTTTTTTTTAAATCTCAGATGTGTGTTTGTGTGGTAGAGAGCACCAGTAGAGGCACATAAACTTTCTGAGGTTCAAACAGAGAGTGTGGGCTACTAAAATGGGTCAGTGGGTGTCTGTCATGGTGACTGTTATGTACAGGCCAGTTCAAGGTGAACAACACACAGTAAATTACACCACAATAATCATTTTAGCCTTAAGCTCCTCACTGTCACTCCTCACTTCTCTCTGCAGGTGGTGAAACGTGTCCGTGCGATACCCAACCGCGTCAGGCTGCTGGTGGTGGACAGTGACACAGATGAATACCTCCGCAGCAGGGGCCTGGTGTGCACTGAGGACATGGCCATTGAGATGGGAACCCTCCTCTCACGCCCCTCATCCAGGCCAATGCCTGCCACGTCTTCCTTGGTCAGAAAGATTTCACCCCTGTCCGTCAAACCCGACCACTTACACTCATTTCACTCTACTGCTGAAGATTTGTCCATTGACATGATTATACAAGACAAGGTCAAGAGATCATCACTGACATCATGTTCAGCAACTGACATAGAGGTAAGAGTGGACATCAAGACACAAGACTTTTCCTTGTGGTCTCATTGGCACTATAAGCACACTCAAATATCAGCAGTTTCTGCACAGTTTTTATTAGAATTTAAGGGAGGGAAAAGTACACATTTTCAGGACGCATTGATTACTTGGTCACTCTAACTGTGAGTCAGTGTGTTGCTGTGCTAAGAGCGTGTGTGTTGGGCAAAAACTTGAGCACTTGGCTGTGCCTCTCGGCCCCACAAAAACTCTGCAGTCCCTGTTATTCCTGTCAGAACCATGCTGTAAAGCCCATTGTAGTGCATACAACTTAAAAAGAGAGTCTGCAGAGAATAAAATTCAATACAGCCAAACTGGTCAAAACAGTGAATAAAGATAGTGTAATTACAGCTGTTTTCACCTAATTTCCATCACACAACATCCATCCTCTCTTTCAGACATCTGTGTAGATATAATCCAAACCTGCTGTTCCATTCGTTGACAAGCCATTGTAATCTCCCAACATTTAAAATGCATATTGTATTTACAGGATAAGGCCGGTGATGCTATATATATTTGTATTGTCAACAAATCCCATGAAAAGTCCAAGCCCAACAGTGAATGAATCCTACTAAGAAGTCTGCCTAAATGATTCATCTGTTCCATAAAGGTT
Source organism: Monopterus albus (assembly GCF_001952655.1). Classification (NCBI taxonomy): domain Eukaryota; kingdom Metazoa; phylum Chordata; class Actinopteri; order Synbranchiformes; family Synbranchidae; genus Monopterus; species Monopterus albus. The sequence continues at coordinate 4,934,361 of NW_018127909.1, read as the reverse complement.
CTAGGTTGTCCAAAAACTATTAAAAGCACATCGGTGAGCCACACTGTTGCGTTGGATGACGATTTGTCACCACAAAAATACAGGCATTGTAGTTTATCTATAAACAGTTCCACAGGCTAATAACAGCACTCACTTTCACAGCCTCTGGAATTCCTGTAATGCTGCTCTCAAACACAGCTCATGTTGAAGGCAATCCTCATTGTCTTTTTTCTTTGCCCTTTCAAACGAGGTGCCTCACCACACAATCATCCCCTTCCCCCCGTGGATTCCCTGATAGGCTGTCAGTTTAATTGGTCCACACTGACGTTAGTCTCCAACATTCTGGCAGTGTTTCTAATAAATACTGTCTTTTTTAGAAAGTTAGTCTCTGCCATCATTCAGCTTCTACAGTTGTGGATCCAGATCCATCCATTACAGCATCTACATTCTGCCTCGGTTGGCGTTGCAGAGCACTAACCTCAGCTGGGTCTGTTTGGGGTGCTCATTGCCTCACTATACCATGCCAGGGTAACGTTAGTGTCAGCCCCACAGGTTACAATACTGTGGGTATTGTTTAGTCCAAATGACACTGTGACAGGCATAAAACATCACTTCACCAGGAGTTGAATAAGCCTTACAACTGTTCCTTCTGTTCTGTATATGGGGATAAATAGAGTCAGATAAAGCAGGAATTTCATAAAAGGGGCACAAAAACATTCTTAGTTTATATGTGAGAAGTGAGAGAAGTTATGCTCAGAGTTCTTATTATTTTGACAGTGGGCTCTGCTGAAACACATAATTTAGATCTTTTTAGCAGACTGGGACAGCATCTGACATCCAGTGTGAGCTCAGATTTTATCATGCCTCTAGTCTGCTTGACTTTAGTGTGAGTGGGTTCTAACAAAACATGCCTTGAGTGTCTGCTGGGAAGGAAAAAATGTACCAAGCATACATGAAGGACTTTAAGATAGCTTTCTGAAGCTTATAAGTTAAGTTGTGCTTGAGGCAGTCAGCTCATATTTGGTGTTGTCTGTATGGGTACTGTGCTCTGTTTGTGTAGTTTATTATGGGTTTGAGTACATGATCTCACGTTTTCCTACTGTGGGATCTGGCAGAACTTTGACCTTACAGCTAAAAAAAGAAATCAGGTATAGATAAAAACATCCTTTGGTATGCACTTTGTTAATGTGCACAAAATACACAGAACTCAGAGAAGTTCCTAAATTTCAGAGACCATGACTATGATGCAACAAAAACAAAATTTCCACAAAGGCTCCAAGTAAAGTTGACCAGTATCCAGTGGCCCATGTCAACCTGGCTCCTATTTAGCAGAAGTCAGGGTAAATACGGGCTGGCGAGTGTGGCTGTCTTTCTCAGTTTTGGTAAATGGTTCAGGTGAAACAGCGTCATGGGCAATAAGAGCAGCACCTGTACAACAATAGTGCAGTCAATTACATCACCACCAACTGTGGCTCCAAATTTGAGCTGACTGCCTCAACCACAAATAACTTTAGAAACTTCAGAAAAATGTTGTTTGCTGTTATGACAGATTGCATGTTATTCTACAGCTGGTTGTGTAACAGTGTACCTCTGGGAAATGGAGCAACACAAGGCCCTATAATACACCAAGATAGAATAGACACTCACTTGGGACACATGGTAATTATACTCGGTGCCACTGATCGCGTATTAAGTGACAGCATCCACTTGTGGACATTTTCAAAGAGTGATTATTTTTGGATAGTCCCGAACAGCCCTGAATAGGAACTCATTATGGTATGTTAATCCCAGGCCAACACCATCACACACACACATTCTCCCTCTCATCTCTGCACTTGTTCTACTTACATTAGTCTACATGTAAATACAGATATGATTTCATTTGTTGCATGGTGCTATGGCAGCCATGTACAGTACAGTGGTCTTACGTAAACACAGTGATGGCTTAGTCACACACCTAATTCACAGAAACACACAAACACTTTACTTGCTGAATACGACTGATTTTCTCACACATATAACAGTAGTAATTTTTTGTTTTTTCCTGTTAAATTTGTGACATTTGCATGAGTTAACTGTAAGAATATATAACACAGAAATAACTCCCTCAAGAGACAATACCACTGGAAAACAAAGAGGAGGAATCGATTAACATGCAGATTTTTGTCTCAATAAATCAATCATTCACTGTATAAAAGTGTCAAATAACTGTGAAACAGCCCACCCTGAGCTCAGTGACTCATCTTAACATTAAATGTTTTGTCTGACAAGCTGTCCAAACTCCAAAGATATTTGATTTACAATTGTATAAAGCACAGAAAAACAGCAAATCCTCACCTAAGGACCTGGAGCCTGCAAATGGGTGTTACTTACTAATTGAAATGAAACAGACTAATTGATCATCAAAATTATAGGCAATACATTTTTGCCAATAAACTAATCAATTAATCTACTAATTGTTTTAATAGCAACTGACTTAATTATCACAACCAAAACACAAAATTCAGTATCTGTAGAAAAAGCTCTTGAGGTCCTCAATTACTACAGATCAGATATGTCCTCAGTGTATTGTGCAGCTGTGTGTGTGTGAACATGACAGCAACATAAACATAGATCGGTACAAGACATGATGACCTGTCACCACAGCGACCTGACCTGCCACCATGGTCATCTGTCGCCAAGGAAATCTGTTCCATTACTTCTGTTGGCTGGCAGCGATGATACACTCATAGATACATGTTATCATTTATATGCAACCCTATGGCTCCCACGTAGCATATATTCTCTCTGCATTATATTGTGTTGTATTTTTATTTGCTTCCTTCACTTGCTGCTTTAAAGTGCCTTAGATTTGTGATTTTACTGCCTATTTAGTTTTGTGTTATTGCTCATCTACTTTATATTTCACTTTATAGTTCACTTGTATTGTGTGGCATTCACGTGGACGGCAAAGTAAGAATTTCATTGTACAGGGAAACACGTTTCCTAACTGTGCATATGACAAATAAGCACTTTGACCTTTGACCTGATGGGCACTCTCTCCATTTGCCTCTTTGTGTGTGTGTGTAGAGAGAGAGAGAGAAAGAGAGAGCATGCATGCAAAGTGAATCTTCACTGACAGAGCAGAAAGGACAGTGAGATCTCAGAAAGCCCTCAGGTCATCTTACCCATGATGGAACAAGACAGGGACTAATGTATGGTCCTGGCACAGAACACACACACAGCCAGCATGTACCTAGAAGTAGAAGCATAAGTTCGGTCAGCCGGATTAGTGTCAGTCAATGTGTCAGCTGTTGTCGCTGGTCGTTAGACTCAGGCTTGGTCTTAATGTCTCTCAGCCAAATCCACTCAGCCCGTTCTGCTCAGCTATGAGACCACTGGCTCATCCTGGCAGCCACTTTCTCCTGATAAACTCACAGTACACTTTGTTGTTGTCTTACTTCCCTTTACAGCTGCAGGTGGAGCCCTCACCAGAGCCAACAGATGAGCTCTGTCCCAGACTGTGTCATCTGGTGAAGGAGGACAATGGCTATGGCTTCAGCCTACACAGCAATAAGACAAAGGGTGGACAGTTTGTTCATTCTGTGGACCCTGGTTCAGCTGCTGAGAGCGCAGATATCCGGCCTGGAGACAGAATACTGGAGGTACAACCAAAGCACACACAGACACATTCAAATAAACAGGAAGCCCTTTGCTCAAAATAAATACAGGACACCATCATCAGATGTAAACATTGTGGGAATGGATGGAAAAACAGCAGCACTATTCCTTATATTAATCAGGTTTGTGTGGTTTGAAGTGTGATTGGATTAGAGCAGATTAGTTTGGGAGGTGGTAGAGAGCTGTTGGATGAAAAGATGACATGGGGTCATTTTGACTGAAGGGGTAGAGGACATGTATGCATGCCTGAGTGTGCTTGCACGAGTGAGACTTTGTTTCCATTTCCATCTGTTTGAGGTGGGCAGCTAATGTTGTTTATATGTTTTTCCTGGACATAATTTTGATTTTCTATTCATATTTCCAACCAATCTTCAACAAAGGTGATACATATCCTATTTAGATGACACTGAGCACAAGTCATATATTTATTGCTCTTTGGTTGGTTGTGAGTGTGGCTATTACAATTAAACAGTTAATAATTTTTAATATTACTTTTGAATGTTTGTTTGAAAAAGGTCATATAATATCAAAATGTAACATACAAACTAAAGAAGTGAAACTTACTGGTGTGAATGACAAAGTTTAAATTCTTTAAAATGTTCACACTCTTCTCCTAAAACATACCTTCAGCTAGAAACATGGTTCCACTTTAAATTATACTGCGTGTCAAATCTCAAGAATCCACTGCAAGCTGCAGTGGCTTGTAG
>NW_018127909.1:4921843-4927008 GCF_001952655.1 Monopterus albus | reverse complement strand
TCAATCCCCAACCCCAGGCCTGGCTCCAGGGCGGGGCTCCAGGGAGGGGCCCCAGCTGCGCTATGCCGGGCGATGTCATGGTTCTTGGTTGAATTCTACTCATAAAGGGCTTTTGAACCGCTTTTAGTCTGACCCGTCACCCAGGACCTGTTTGCCTTGGGAGACCCTACCAGGGACATATAGCCCCCCGACAACATAGCTCCTAGGATCACTCGGGTACTCAAACCCCTCCACCACAATAAGGTGGCGGTTCAAGGAGGGGTAGCAATCACACGCTTTTTTTTATTCAGAAAATGCACATTGTGGTTTTCTCTGGATCTTTTTCTCCTTCGTCTTCATTCACCGTTTCAGTTTCCTCTGATGTCTTCTTTTTCTCTGGCTTAGGTGAATGGAGTGAACATAGAGGGCCTGACACACTCAGAGGTGGTGGCCCTTATTAAATCAGGACGGGAGGAAGTACGTCTCCTAGTAGTCGACCAGGAGATGGACGAGCTCTTCCACAGACTAAAGAGCACATCCATCACCAACCATGCCAAAGGTCAAATAGCACACACACAGAGATATACACACAGCTATTCGAGGCATCGTTCTTAATGTTGTCTTCTCTTCGTTTTCTCACAGAGGCCTACATGGATGAATCAGCCACAGAAAGCATCAAATCCACGCTTTGCTCCACCCCTGAACTCCCCACCACAAATCCACAAATCATAAATGTCACAGTGACAGACGCCCCAATCACATACATGTCTCAAAAGTCCCGGGCGAATGGGAGCTCAGCATCCCATTCCTCCAGAAGCTCTACCACTCAGTCAGATATCAGCAACTCAGACATAAGCATCCAGGTAAGAGAGACAGAGAGAGAGAGAAATGATGTAAGAAGCCTTCAAAACTGTCAGAAAATCAGAGGCATGACTGTTTGTGTTGTAGGTCTTTGATGAGGATGACAGACGAGTTTCAGACCCTTTTGTGGACAGTGGACTGGTTCTGAGTTCTACAGCTGCTGAGGCTAAACAAAAGGTCCGTGCTAGCCGCAACAAGAAGAGAGCTCCCCTCATGGAGTGGAGCAAGAAACGTGAGCTCTTCAGCAGCTTCTGACTGCAGAATGCAAGGGTGGAAGAAGAGCATGAAAACAGGATAGAACAAGGAATAATACTGTGATTCTTTACTGTTTGTATTATAATCTTAAACACCCCCATCCTGCAGAGACATAAAAAATGAATAATGCAAAAAAGGGGGGGGGAGCAGGTAGAATAAACAGAATAAAAAAGGAAAAGGATGAGAAAATCCCTCAAGATTAAGGTATGTTTGTGCCACTAATTGTCTGCTGGTTTATTCTGTTACTTTTCAGTCCACCACACTTAATATTTAGCCAGTTCCAGCTGACATTGGCCAAGAGGCGGGGTACACCCTGGACAGGTCGCCAGTCTATCACAGGGCTGACACAGACAACCACACGCACTCACACGGACAACTTAGAGTCACCAATCAACCTAAGCTGCATGTCTTTGGACTGTGGGAGGAAGCTGGAGTACTCAGACAGAACCCATGCAGAACATGCAATCTCTATGCAGAAAGAGTCAGCCGGGGCTCAAACCCAGAACCTTCTTGCTGTGAGGCCACAGTGCGAATCACTGTTCCACCATGCTGCCCTGATAGCACACAATAACCAGCTAAACCACAAGTTAAGCTACCCAGCATGCTGCTATTATCAACAGCATGTTGCTCAACACACCAATCAACAACCAATCAATCTCAGCTGCTTCAATAAGCACACAACAATCTGTCTGCAACAATTACAGTTAACAACATGCTAGCCATTATAGATGATTATGCTTTCAAGACTTCTTTAAATCTGGTCAATATGCTGTCTGCATCTGTTTTAAAGTGACCTGCCTAAAACAACACAATGTAAGATGTCAGCTAAGGCTGCAGAGACTTCATTTAAGATTAATTCTTATGACAACATAAACTTGTCTGTCCCCTAGAAGTTAGGAAATGTTTTCCTTTCTCAGAAAAAGCACCACCTACCAACTAAAGGACAACTAGACAACAGTGTCTGTCCCCTAGAAGTTAGGAAATGTCAGAAAAAGCACCACCTACCAACTAGCGGACAACTAGACAACATGAAAAGCATGTTCATAAGTTTTCTGCAGTAGCTGTAAAACAGAGACATGCACAGTAAAGACGTATAGATACTATCCAGCTTCTGTGTTGGTTTCTTGAAACACTGCCAACTTTGTCCATGTTTGTATCAGATGCACACTTATGGTGTTTGCCTTAGTTTTCTGAATGAAGTGATACATTATTATGAAGAAAGTGAACTCAGGGATTTCCAGAACTCCACCCAGACCTTCAGGTAAAACAGGTCATATAAAGGTAAGGACAAAAAGATGGTCTGCACTCTAAGCCTCTCATTATGTTGCTGGAGACGAATCAAGTCTGTGGTTTGAGGGAGATTTCCTACAGACAGGCAGCTTATTCACATTGCTTATGTGGCCTCAGAGTAGCTGTGGAGTGTAAAGAAATGGAGATAATACATATTAGGCACCAGTACTACACAAAAGACTTCCACAGGGAAATCTCTCATGTTTCCAAAGCTGCTGTACAGACAAAGGGTGGATGCTTCTGAGTATAATGAGGAGGTAACATGTTTTTTTCTATTAATGGTCACAAATATTCAGATTCTGTCTACATGTACATTTTACTATAAATATAAAATCTGCCTTTTTTTTCTTTCCACCACTTTTAAAACATTTGGTAGTGAAGCAGTTATTCTGAAAACATACTTTGCATTGATTCAGTGATCTGTATGCAGAGCAATAAACACTGAAATGGGGTAAAATGAAGTGACTGTGTTCTTAAGCACTATGTAGCAAGTCTGTTTGGTTCTGTGCATTAAGAGCTTTGAATACCGAAACCTGAGCGGATGCAGTAAAGTACTTATATCTACAGAGCCAGACAGACAGCAGTATATACAGTAGAGTATATGTACAGTCAAAGCCTGTCTTTATGTGAAGTTGTTGACCAACTTTTCCTGTGTCTCCCACATAAACCTTGAGCTAATCTGTCAGGCCAGAGTTCCTGTGAAGATAATCTGGATTCAGTCACATCAAAAGCTTACAACCACTGGAACAGTTGAAATCCAATTTGATGATTCAGGTAAATGTGCATGTTTTTACATGTAGACATACACACAGGCAGGAAACATCACAACCCAACCTGTCATCTTTTGACAAAAAACACCAGACTGGCAACACCCGGTCTTCAGCATGCATGACATGAATTACTTCCAATTATCCATAATCCAGCTGGATTTTCCAAGAGATTTTACACACAAACTATAAATCATACGACAGACTCAAAAACATTTTATTTCCATTCCCACCTTCAAAAGAAAGGGAACATGACTGGCAAAGTAGTCCTAAGAAAAACAAAAGGTAGCAAAGTCTTTCTTCCCAACTGCAACAATATCATGCTCTTTATTATATATATATAAACAGAATGTAGAAAAACAAACCCAGTTCTCACCTCCATCCCTTCAAACCCATTATATTCACAACTCTTGTCACTGAAGCAGACAACTACACTGTCATCCAAAAGAAAATGTACACAGATCTTTCAGGTACAAAAAAAACTGTTTCAAAAAACACTGAAATTAACATGCAACCAAAAACATTTCCTTCTTTGAACTATAAGAGTGTGAAAACAGAACTAGACTGGGGTTCAGATTGTCTTGTATTTTAAATGATCGATGACGGGTGTGATTATCTCAGTGGTCACAGTCTAGGTCAGATCAAGTGCCAAATGTCGGACTGCAGGAAAACTCTGGCGGAAGATCAATAAAAATACAGATCCCTGTTGACAAATTTTGCTGTCAAAAGTCTTATTCCGTGATTTATCCTAAAAAGCCCTGCAGTGCCTCTGCCTTTGCATCATCATGATGCACATACTGAATAGCAGCTTGTCTCTACTTATTGTCTGTTTTTAAATTTCAGTCAGGCTATTGCTCTTTGGCAGCATCCTAGCTTTTATTATTATTTTTTTACATATAGTGTGCTCTTGTTGTGGATCTGAGGTGGTGTGTTGGTGTGTAAAGGGCGATCATATTACTCTGAAATGTATGTCAAATATACACCACAGCGCACACACACACACTGGGTGGAAACACAGACACAGAGCATGCATACAAAGTAGGCTGGGGCAGGCTACTCTAACTACCCTTTCAAACAAAATAAATTTATGTGCACCCCTATTGTGCACAGTTCACATGAATACCATCTACTTATCCAAAACATGCTCATACACCAAAAAGACTCATGCGCACCTGCTCATGCTCATGCCTAGGTCAAGCTCTCACACACGTACACACACATACCTCAGCAATATGGCAAGGTTAGTCATTGTAAAAGTGCGGATTAGTCGCAGTTTCACAAAGGTGTTTTTATTTGCCATTTAGTATTGGGATAGTTTTGCCAGTCAAAGACAATTTCACAGTGCAACACAGTATGACAAACACTGACATTAGGGTCAAGACATATCGTATGAGTGAGGTTAAAAAAAAGTCCATAAAAAAGGTCAAATAAAAAGTGCAAAAACAACTCAATAGTCACTGAAAATAGCATTAATTCAAACTTTTTTGCGTTAATTGTGCGAATTTAAGTACACTATAGAAACAAAACTCATCAGTAGCAGCAAAAAAAAAACAAACAAACATATGGACCAGTTTTAAAACATCATAAAGATCACAATGACATTGCCGATCACTGTTTTACTTAAGATATCAATATGGCATCAAATGGATATCAGTACAAATGTAGACATAAACACACACGCGCACTTCATCTTGCACACACTCACATACACACACAAACACTTGGTCACAGTTAACAGGTGCCAAGGACATTGTGGTGGGAGTCAAGTTTTAGCTCGGTACCATATCAAAAACAATACATAGTTCACACACTGTTAACAGAGAATGCCGAAGTAAGGATTTACAAACTACACATGCATGCGCGCACCAGTACACACACACACACACACACACACACAATGACACAACTAAGGATGTGACTTTCTTTCTACAATTCCCTCCCCTCTGACAAAACAAATGTGTTAGCCCTAATCCTCCCTTCCTAGAGGAATGGTTTCTGTGAAGCCACGAGGAA
>NW_018127909.1:4891183-4921009 GCF_001952655.1 Monopterus albus | reverse complement strand
ACATACACATATATATATATATATATATGTATGATTTTTTTTTTGATCGATAGAAAATGTGACAGGAATATGTCTGATAGAAGGACAGCTCTAAGAAGCAGCACTCTGGTCAAAATAAAGGTAGGAAACATAGATGCAGATAGCAAGATTATCTTACGGTTAAGTAGAATTCAGTGACTACAGATGTAAAGTAATTCATAGTAAATCCTATTCCCCAGAAAAGAAAGCTATCACCCAGAAAATGAACAGAGTTTAGACACCTGTCTGTCCCTAACTACACATATTAGGTCTCAAAAAGTCTAAATAATAGTGCCACCCACAGGGTTCCATGTACTGCATGTACAGCATGTGTGAGTGTTTGTGTGAGAGTCTGTGTACGTCGGTCAAACTATGTTACTCCTAAGTTTAAGAATCCCATTAAAATCTCAATGTCCCTGTCCTCTCACCAAGTCACAGACTTTCCTCAAGCTCGTTTTCTCCCATTGTATACTGATTTCCCTCTCTCTGTGCATCTTTCTCCTCGACTAACTCACTCTCTTTCCTCCATGTCCTTCTCTTTGTCTCTCTCTATCTGTCCCTACCAGTTAGTTTTTCTGTGTTGGGTCCCTGCCTAGTTATTCTAGAGGTGTCCCCCTGTCCCTCCCTCCCACCCGACCACCCTCCCTCTATGGACAAACACACAGGGCATCCGTCAGAGGGAGCGGCCGTCCGTCAGAGGGAGCGGCCAATAGCGTCCCTCTCCCTCCCCCCAGATCAGGGCAGTGCAATACACAGATGGATGAGTTTCCCATTCACCCTCCTCCTGCTGGATCATCTAAAAGGCAGAGCAGACACAAAGAAGTCCAATCTCAACATAAACTTTTATATACCTTTGATTTGATTTTAAATAATGATGTGTCTGGGGTTACCTCTTGGGTGGGTGTAGAGAATCTAAACGCCATAGCAGGCTGCCAGTCTCTCCTTCAGCAGTGGGGGGAACTGCTCTGAAAACTGCTGCCAGTTCTCCTCCCCAACCTGCTCCTTGAACCCATGCAGGATCTGTGGAAAGGGCCAGAACCCAACAACTCTTACTTTAACTGCAATTAATCACATCATAATCAAAAGTGCTCCATAGACCTGAAGTGAACTTAAGTCATTTGATTGTTTTTGTCACTATGATTCTCATGGTGTCATTTGACTCATTATTTCAGTAATATCGGCCCCATTTACACAGAGACCGTGGTAAACTGCCAGTGTTTTAACCCTTCTTCAAGGTGGCTTTTTAAAAATTTGAGTCCCTTTTACAGAGTGTTAAAAACCCAGCAAAGTGCTGCTCCTGCTGGTCATTTTACACAGCTGCTGGAATCCCGGTACTAGAGACGTGACGCTTATCATGACATCTGTTGGTCCGTGTACTTCATGGTTAATGACTTAACTTTGAAAACGAAACGAAGGGGCTGCTGATTTTGTTTGATACTGTATATTTAAATATGACGCTTACTATGTGCATCCAGTGTAAGGTCTGTGTGTGTTTGAGGGCAGGGCTACACACACACACACACACACACGGTGTACAACAGAACAGACAGAAGCATGCGTTTTGGCTGCATTCACAAAAAATCCTTCCCACTGAGCCGTGCAGAGGTGTAGCTGTGTTTATTATATACGTACTACCGCTCATTGTAGCATTTTACAGGGTCAGCATTGACAAATGATAGAAAAACAAACAAGTCGTTATCAATATCTTTAGTTGGCCCTATATGGATTCACTCTACTGTCAACACATTGGATAAACATTGGGACCGCATTATTAGAAATTCTGTGGATTATACGGTGTATCCCAGCCTGGTCTAAGTTTGGCTTAAAGTATAATAAGTTTCAAGAGTATATAATAAAACCCTCTAATCACTGTATACTGAGCTAATCCTGATGTTCTGCATTTCCTGTCTGCATTCCTTTTAAAAGTAAACTTGACACAAATTTGCCAAACAGAAATGTTTGGCCTATATGTGGTAAACTCGTCATGGGCAGTACATTCACTTATTTTCGCCGCAGAACAAGAGCAGTATCTGTTGTGAAACCACAAGAACTCGCTATGGCCTGGACCCTCACCTTGTAGAACATGTCTCTCAGATCGTCTTTAGGATTCACCCAAGAGGCCACTGCATCACAAAAGAAGATAAAATCCTGAAGAAACAAAGAGGAAGAGGTGAGAAGGATCAAAAAGTGAGTGTCTGTATAGCCAAATATACAGAGTGTGTTTTACAGTGGCTCACCTGCACCACACCTCCTGGGTTCACGCCAATCATCATGCAAATTCCGCGGAAGGCAGAGTCTTTCTCTTCGTTGTCTCGGATGTTCCGTAAAGAAGTGCACCTGCCACGCACAATTACTAACCAGTTAACAGCTGTTAAAGCTAATGCTGTCACAAGAGTTCAACTCTCATACTGTCCATGAGAGAAAACTTGTAAGATCTATTAAATACACTAAAACAAAGATGCTAAAACCAATTTAAAAAAGTAAAATAAATTGTAACAGCCAAACTGCCATTATCCTACAATGGAGGAGGAACGTTTGTCTTTTTTTCCAGGCTCAGGGAAACTCACTGACTTCAGTGTTTCATTTTCACTTCTTTGTTGATTCCAGTCAGTTCAAGGCATTTTACCACCGCAGTCCTTGTAATGCTGCGATGATATTCTACGGTAATATTATCGCACAAAAAGCAAGATGGAAATAAGATTTGGGTGGGGGGGGGGGGTGGGGGGGTGTCCAACAGATGTGTCTTGTCTTGAAAGTACAGATAAGTTTACATGTCCTACTGAGTGTGTGGGTATACAGTAACTGTCACTGCAGACCGTATCGGCTGATGTTATAAATTAAGTTACACCACAAAGATGCACGAGCGTGGATTTGTTTTTTTGTTCTTGGCTCCTTTTCTCTATAAAGCCACTGCTGTTGGACATACAGTAAGTTAGAAAAAGTGCTATATGTCACCTTAGGGAGCCCATGAGGGGCTTGTTGGAAGGGGTAGGGGACGGGAAGGGACTGTCTCTCACCAAGGTCGGATAAACTGCGGCAGCATCGGAGCAACCTCCTGAGGACACACGTAGCCCAGTCGACCGATGGTGATTGCTGGGAAGTGGAAAGAGACAAGTCAAGACTGCAAGAGTGTGTGCAATATCGTGACACTAACTGCACTCATTTCTTCCAAGTGAACCCACAAATGTCATAACTGCAGTGTGCTCTGTTTTCAACTGTCATTCCACTTAAATAATACTTGTCTACTTCCCTTTGAAAAATACACACAAAAAGATAAAGATATAAACATATCTGTGTAGCCACTTACCGGTGTTCTCCAGCAGGGTCTTGGGGGTGTTGGGTCGATTAATAATCTCAACCAGTTGGTTCAGCACCATAGCGATGTATGGCTGCATCTCGACTCCTGACAGAGCAAGAAATTAATTCATGACAGACAAATTTCAATACACAGCATCTCATATTCAACCACTTAAGCATTTAAAAACATTGTATAAAAATAGATTTGCAGCAGCTCACCCATCTGCATGCAGATCTCTCCTATGGCCCACGTAGCATTGTTGCAGACAGAGATGAACTCTGGGTTCAGATTTGTCCCAAGGATTGGCATGAATTCAGCTGAAGGAGGCACAAAAATATCATCACATTAGGCACACCAAACGGAGTATGATGGGACATTTTATATGTACTGTATGACTGTGTGTGTAAGTGAGAAGCACAGTGAGATATTTACCAATACACGGTTTGACATGAGGGAAGCAAGCCTTGGTCAAGTCACCCAGTAGCGCAAATGAACTCTGTCTTACTTCAGGCATTGTATCCTGGAAAAAAAAGAGACAGAGACAAAGACGAATGTGAAAACACAGTCAGCAGACCTAAAGAACTGTGCCGAAGAAAATCCTGAACCTCACTGTGGCTGGCCTTCTTCTTCCATTACTGTCATGCAAAACGTTAAAGACCTGCTTAATCAAAGTGCCAAAAGTAGTGTACTTCCTGTGGCTCCTTCACAATAAGAGCCATTATGTGGTAGGGATGTTATAACTGAACATGGAGGCTTGTATCAGTGAGATAACATTAACACTGCACATGTTTATATGCATACAATTTGAATCCAGCACAGGACTGGTAGACCCCGCCACTATCAATAAAAACACAAACAATGTAAACACACAGAACACCTGCTGCTGAAAACATCAACAAATTAAAAATATAAAAAAGCAACCAGAGATTGTAAGATACAATTAGACACACAGGCTCGCCTCACCTGCATGCACTGGAAAAGCAGAGTCATGATGTTGCTGCGAGCCACAAGCATGTCCACATGGCCCCCGAGTCCCTCAGCCAAGCCACTTAAAAGATCCAGAGCTACAATCATGAAGTCCTTGTCGGGTGCTTCGTACTGGTCTGGCTGCTGACTGTACATCTGAGGACAAAGTGAAGACTAAAGGTCAGAAGGTGGATGATGGGATAAATAATAAATTTATTCTTCTAGTATTTTTGTTCAGTGTGCAGATACTTTTTCTCTATTCTCCCAAGCTGTTATTGTCCCGCACCTGTGTCCGATCTGGGTCAGATGTGAACATAACCTTTGCCTTTTTTACGATGGGTTACAGTGTCATTTATGTACAGCAGCACAAAAATGAGTTACTTATGCAAAGTCCAAAGTGAGTGTATGTGTCTCTCACCATTGCCTGAGCAAGTGTCTTCTGGACAAGGGTGACACAGCGCTGGTAAACGGGCTCACAGTAGGGGAGAAAGCCGCTCTGCAGTGCCGTGGCAACAGACGACAGACACTCAAGGAGAGGGAAGAGATCTTTGTCTTCATCTTTCAGCTCATTCCACTTGGCTATCAGTGGAGGCATCAGCTTCTGTATGTACTCCTAAAACATACAAGTGTGAGAGTTTGACTTGTGATTTCTTTGTTGAAAATGTTCACTACATAACACACAAAGCAGGGCTGGGTATGTTTCGGGCTCACAGGCTGGTTGAGATGGTGTCCCACAGAGTCTGCCAGTGTTCCTATGGCATCATAGAGGATGAGCAGATTCTTGTGCTGATACTTCCCAAAAGCAAAAACCAGTGTGTCCAGAATGAAGCTCAGATAAGGCACCAGCTCTGTACAGGCTTCCTCCTCCAGGGTAGCGAATGCGCTTTAAAAAGACAGGAGGGGTAAGGAGGACATACAGTGCGAGCATAAAGAACAGAGGCCAGACAAACATTTGGAAAAAATAAGAGCTGTACCTGCATGCCGCCTCCTGCACCCTCTTATTGCCATCCAGGATGCGTTTGAGCAGCTCGGTCATAAGCGGTTTGAGATGAGCATCAGGGGGTTGGCTGACCACCCAGTGGGCATAACGGCTGAGGGTCCAGCAGGCGATGGAGCGGACCAGGGCCTTCTTGTCACACAAACACTGGATGAGGTGGGGGATGAGCTCTGGCAAATAAGGCACCATGCCTTGCATGCAGCCTGGAAGGACAAAATGGTATTCGATATCTGAAAGTGAAGCTTTTGGCTCATGGCCTTTTTGTGAAAATGTGAACATTTCAGTTCTTCATCCTCAGCAGCAGAAATATTAAGAATTTTAATGTCCCAAATTACAGATCACTTTATACAGTATGTGCAAGAAAAGGTTCCTTTGCCACTTAACTTTACATGTCTCCCCACAGTTAACAAACTAAACTTAACACTCTAAAAAATAAAAATTCACTTAAATACAGTGGCACTTTGGAGTTACCAGAGTTATAAAATGTGATCTGAGCTTGAGCTAAGTCACATGCACAGACACATTGTGCTTAGACTACTGTCACACCTTGAGAGTCACAATATAATCTTTCATGTCTTTACTGGACACACCCTGCAGTGCTGGAGGAAAAACTAAGTGAACCCTTGGGTTTAAAAACTGGTCAAACCTCCTTCGGCTGCAGTAACTTCAAATAAGCGCTTTTGGTAGCTACGGATCAGACCTGCACAACATTCTGGAGGAACGCTGGACCAGTCTACAGCTGCAGCTCAGATAGCTGCGCTAATCAATAGCAGGAATACGTTACATTACGTGATGAGCTGTAGACAGGAAGAGAAGACTGATTCAAAAACTAATCCGACGTGTTTGACATTGCGAAAGATATTCTGTACCCCCCCACAAACATTTTTCAAACATTGCTCTGCCTGCTCTGTACACCTAGTGCCAAATAGCAGTTGAGGCAGAAATAAGTCACTTTGCAGTTATTAGTTGCGGTTATTGGTTAATGCATCTTAGTGAGGAAAAGGGAGCGCTTAGTTTGATCTCATGACAGGATCATTGTCACGTGAGATTGAGATCACACAGGCATCTAAATCACACCCATGTTTAATCGTGCAGCCCCAGCTGAGAGGTTCGCATACGTTTTCCAACGTATGAATATGTTCAGTAAGAACAAGAACAATACAATGATTTATCTGTCAGTAGTTAATTAAGTTACAGATAAATGCAGACAATTCCAAAGGGTTCATTTACTTTTTCTTGTCACTGAATACCATATTTCAATAGCAAGCCTGTACCGTGTCTTACCCTCAGCAATAGCCCCAAGGACCAAGATGCCAGACTCCTTGATGACCCAGTCAGGGTGGAAAAGCAGGCCTTTTAGTAGGGGTAGGAGATGGGGAAGCAGCTCCTCACGAAACACATTGGCAAGAACATCCAGAGCCGCAGCCGAACACTTTCCTGAAGGAGTGAGACCACCATCAGCATTAGAGAGCCTTAACTACAGACATAATGAGAAAAGCTGTGGGTACGAGAGAGAGTAAAAAATATTTTTTAAATAATCTATTAGAAAAAGCGCATGTTATGGTTGGGGGGGGGGGGAACTAAGTCTAAGTCTGAGAAAGTGGAGTAAGAGTATGAACTGCCACACGATCACCAGAGAGCGTTACTAAAGCTGTAGCTTACGTAAGTTCCAGTCAGACAGCGTATCATCATCATCATCCTCGTCTTCATCAATGTCTTCTCCCTCTTCACCCTCCCCTCCTTCATGCTGTAGAGTAACAGTGCGGGACTTATGGAAGCGAGGCTTGATGTCTTGCTCGCTGTCTGGAATCGTCTCATCCTCTTCAACATCACCCTGGAGGACAGAAAAAAAAGGTGAATGTAAACAGCAAAAGACAAGAAGAGAAGGCAGAGTGTTGGTTTAAGAGCTGGGAACATTTGATTTGTCCGGGGCTGGCTAACCTTCAGAAGGATAATATCGATCTCTGAGTATTTCATCCCGTTCACCAAGATAGGGATCAATCTGGAAAAAAAATAAATAAAAAGACACAGGGAACCATATTAAAATCATATTCTCATCAACTTAACCAAGTCTTGTCGCTATGTGAGCACTTACTGGACCAGGTGGCCAGAGAGGGCCTCTTTACAGATGGGCTGTTCGGCCAGAGTTAACCAGAACTCACAGGCCTCCAGAGCCACATTCTCATCTTGGTCCTGGGTGCGCTGGAGCATGTACTGGTGAAAAACAACAACAAGTAATGAGGAGGAGGACGGGAGAGCCAAACTGTCTGTTTAAGGTGGTGTGTTACATCAAACCACACCCTCACCTGAATGATGCTGTGCATGTGTGGGATGAGGCGGTCAATGCGGACTTCCAGCAGCATGACAAGAGCCCTGCACACATTCTTCCGCACTTCACTGTCCTCATCACCGGCCAGTGCAAACAGACTCTGGGCAGGAAAGAGTCAAGGAGATGAATGGGGGGCAGAGAAAAGGAAATGACAGGCAGGGTCAAAAAAGGAAGGCAAAGAGTAGGAAAGGGTTAGCAACTTCAAGACATGCTATTTAATCTGTTATAGTTTGCCACATTTACATGTGATATGTTTTAAAAGAGCCCACAAACCAGGAACATCTTAATTCAAGTTCCAAGTTTCTGAGTGGCAATTGAGCAAATATGACAAAGCCCTAAATGAAGAGCTGTATGAAAGCTCTGGAAAAGCCTTTTAAGAGGACAGTGAGTTAAGATGTTGATTCCAAGGTCAAAAATAAACTTCTACACACCAATTTTGTAAAAAAAAAGGTCCAGGAAGTTGTACACAAAACTGATTCTAGAAAACTAACATTTGCTATATGAGATGTCTGAAACAACAAAAGCTCTACAAAGATGAAATCCTGAAGTGCTCACCTCAATGAAGGTGTCAATGTTGTCCATCAGGGCCTGAGCTCGACCAATGATGAACTGGTTCACACACGCTATAGCATGGGACCTGAGGAAAAGGCAAGTGATTATTTTAGCAGGAAAATCCTAAAGGTGAAGGCTGAGGAGGAAAGATGAATGATTAGTGGAGACAAAGCAACGCAACAAAAGAAAGGTGTTTCACTGACCTGATTTTGGGGCTACAGTGTTTGAAAAACTGGAGAAATTTGGGGATCATGATGTTGAGAGGTCTGTTCAAAGCTTCACTATCCAACAACTCAGATGAATCCTCACAGATCTTCTGGAGTGCTCCAAATGAACCCTGAGACACAGAGAAGAGAAAAATCACACAAGAGTGTTAAAGAGATCAAAGTAGACAAATATAAATCTGATTTACATGTTATTACATTACATAAGCTGTGTGTGTGTGTGTGTGCGCGCGTGTGCGTGCGCAGGGATGTTAGCCTAACCTCACAGGTGTTATAGTCCTCCGAGTTGAGCAGATTACAGAGCTGAGGCAACAGTTCTGGCCAAGTCTGCAGCTCTCCCTTAGAGGCTATGGTTGTGATCAGGATACCTTTATGATGGAGAATTAAAAGGTTAGACACAAATACATTTATCTTTAACACCCAGGAGGGACTGATAAGTTAACTCTCCATTGTATTCAATCATTTAAAATATTGTAAAGATACAGTGATCCCTCCCACACAGCCACAATACCTGCCAAATGTCAACCACCTACATAGCAGCCTGACTCACACTGGCTAGAAAATCCAGCTAACACAAGCGTTTTCTTTCTCCGTTTTCCCTTTCTCACTCCAACACCCACCAATAGTAGCTCTGATAAGTGGCGAAGGGTCTCCGATGTTGTTGAGGCATTCTCGTTTGATGAAATCAGCCACGGTGGGGGGAAAGTTCTGGTAGTGAGCCTTCACATTGTTCTTCAGTATCAGACCGCTCAGAGAGCGAGTGGGCTCGTCTTGAGAAGAAAGGAGGGAGCAAAATTTTACAAATGGGAAGGAGGAGGTTAGTCACAGTAATATTTGCTGAGGACAAGCAAAGTGCTAAACAAATATCAGTCCTTTCTGAATAAATGAAGGCTATTCAGTAAATCCTATTCTACTGTTAGTATTCTTGTTTTTATCAAGCACACACACACCCTCAGATTTGAGGCTTGTGAGGACAAAGATGAGATAGTTGTTGAAATCTGGAAACTGATTAAGTTGCTCCAATTTCTGCAAGTTTGGTTAAGGACCTCAACCATCCATTCACACATCATATATCTTGTATTTCTGGTTCAAATTTGGACAGTGGAGATTTAATAGATTACTACACTCAATCACACTGGCTCAATTAATGCAAGCTGCAACCAGCCAGTTTTCATTGTCATTCACTATAACTCACAAGCTGTTGTGGAGAAAGGAAAATCTCACAACGTATTTTCCCACCCTCACTATCAAAAACACAGAAAGACACACAGATAGAGACAGATGTAAGGATACTTCTTGCACAGCCCTCTGTGTTGCTGTGTCTGGGGACTGGGAGTCCTTGAGTAGCTGAAGCACTTGCTGCAGACCCTGCTCATCTGGCTGCCACTCCATCCTAGAGCACACAAACATTACCTGTTTATAAAACATGTTCTATGCACATCCCTGCTTACATCCAGATTCCCCTGCTTATAACCTCAAAACTCTGTACGCTGCTACTCAAATCACGTATCGTTGGAAGTAATGTAGACGAAGCAGTAACGAAATACACCCGCATGCTGCCGTTACTAATAGCAACACCTTACAGTTGGTTAGCTAAATCCTGATGTAGCACAAAATATATGCAAATGTTGTAAATATTTGATTACAATGTAGCAAAGCACAGCACTAACGAAACAAATACGTTTCGTTTCTGACTGCATGAAACCTGGAAGAAGCACTACAGCCATCCCTTAGTAAGTTACAGCTGAACGAAAGTAGCCAGACCGACTATAAATCGCGACTTGACCAGCCTTTTCCACAGGAGGCCCGGACGGCACAGACGTAGTCTGGCGCTTTCAGCTAGCGAGCTATCTTAGCGTCGCTATGATACTTAGCACCTAACAGATTCACACTGAAGAAGCCTGCAAAACGCTACCTTACATAACTATCAGGACGCCACGTCCTGCTGTCAGAAATGTGTTTGTAGTCAAAGCAACAACGACGGTATTAATATCCACAACAGAGCAGTCGCATATTAAAACCCGGCAGCTACAAGTAGCATGACCAGCTAGCATCATCTTGAAAGTACCGCGAAAGGATTTACCTGGTCACTCCGATGCGGTAAATCTATATTTCTATAGACAATAGTGTAGTTACGCTCTAAAATCTAACATTAAGTAAAATATGACTGAAATCTGTGTGGCTAAATACAAACTGTTCTCAGTAGATATGTGTGGCTGGTATGCTAGCTGGTATGTGATAGAGATTGCATGCCGTGCAATCAAGCCGGGTGATCAGTTTGATCAAGTTCGGCTTCCGTACTGACCGGCTGTTGGACAGGGGGAGAACTCAGCAACTGTTAATTACCTTACATTTACTGTTTATATGTAATGCGTGTCGGTGAATATTCTGTAATTTCACATAGGCTACTTCTAATTCGGTGAATTAACATATGTGAATTGTTTTGTATTATATTTTATGGTGTTGACTTCAGATTCCTATAGCATCTAACTACTGAATAATATATCTAAACTGATTGAGGACATAGACGCAATAACATAAACACCACTGCAAACTAATAGCATAGCAGCAAATATTAATATTGATATGTTATATCACTATGTTATGTTAACCTCAGGTGACACTGTCTCAACATGCCTGTGATAGTTCAACTTTGGGTGGTAGTGGAGCAAAATACCGTGAAGTACACAAAACTCCAACATTATAAGATAGCCTCACACTGGATTTCAGTGCTGCTCTGTTCATATATAGTTTGCGCCCATAGAAACCAGAAGCCACTCAGTATTAGGACACTCTGTGTAGCCTAATGATAGTCACCACTGTTTCCTTTATTTCAAAACAACTGTCAAGAAAGACTATGATTGTGAAACAAGGTTTTGCAAAAGTGAAAGTGCTCTAACAGCATGAAACATTTAACTGTATATTTTATAGGGGAACAAAGACTTTCATAACAACTACAGAACTACAGAAAGTTTTATTAAACACATGTATCAATCAGTGATAATCACAGTAAACACATTGTGAATACACATTCCTGTATCAATAGTCAATACATGGATGGTGTGTTGGATGGGATGGATAATTAGAAAAATTCTGTAAGTGTGAAGAAATTGAGGAACCACATTGGAAAAGAGTAGATCCTTGGTGTATTAGTGACAAGAAAAGATAAGAAAGTAGATTCAGCACAGAGAGCTGATTTCACTCTTGCTACAGCCCCACTTGCAGCAGGCATTGGACAGTCCGACCACTACATCCCGTTCTTTCCTATCTGCACTTTGCAGCACCTCCTCTGAGATTGGCGAGCGAGCTGAGCAGCTGAATTCAGCAGCCATAGACGTCACATCTAATGTTTGGTCTTCCAGCTTTGCAGGATCCTGTTCGCTGCCAAGTTGAGGGATGGGATTTGTGTTCCATGGGTCAAAGGCCTCCTCTCCAATAACAGCTGATAAGAAGGAAGGGTAAAATTCTTAATATTGCATTTTAGCTTTAGGTAACCGGGCACATCCTCCACACACAATCTTACCTGAGTCCCCTATGTTTCTCCTCCAGCGAGAACCACCACAGGTAAAGATGACAGCTCGTATGAATTCTCTTCCACAAAGTTTTACCCCATAGAAAGAGGGATGGTCATCACTGGAGTGCACCCTGTCTATGAGTGCCACCAGCAAGCCCAAGGTCAAGAGTGCTGCCTTTGACATGGTAAGAATTAAAAGATGGCAAAGGTGTGTCAGAGGCTGGAAATTGCTTGTGTCTGTGGTGTGTGTTTTTTCCTGGACAGGTCCCTACCTTATATAGGCTACAGCATCTCAGAGAGGGACTTCAACTCATCTCCACTTTTCGTCACACCTAGAGATAAGACCAGAGACCTTTAGGGGCAACAATGCAGACAGAGAAAAAGAAAAGTTATGATTAAATTGCAGATGATGCCAGACGTGATGTTAGCAGAGCTCCTGGCTATCTAATCATCTGTGACCTTTTATTGGCCTTTCTGTCTCTTAAATAATTTTGGGCAGAGCTATGTGTGGCCAGCGCAGTCTGGGTCTCAGAGCACTATCTGCTCTGCTGGGCACTGGATGGAGATCATTATCCATTCACACCAAAGATGGAGATCATTATCCATTCACACCAAGGACAACAAGGGTGCTGTACATAGTTGTTCTCCACAAGAAACACACATATCCCCACACCCACACACATTCATACATACATACTATATATAGATTTCTGAGGACACCTGGTGATACTGCAGTGACACAAATCAGATGTAAAACTCAATATTGGGCAATTTTAATTATTTACTGTATATGAGTGTATGGAGGTGGCTGGAGATAATCGGTGGTATAACATTTTCCAAGTAATATTACATCGTTGTCCACCTATCAGCCTGACGTTCTTTGTAATGTAAAGAAGTATCATTAAAAGTGGGAATGTTGACGTTAGGCTCTGGCAGAAGTGACAGACAGGGACTGTCTACCAATCAACGATCGGTTGCTTTCCTAACGCTACGACCACCTCCCAGGTCAGCGAATCAGGATTTAGTGTAGGGCGGAGCGATGACAAGAGGGTAGCAACAGTTGCCCCGGTGAAGGCAAGGCGCCATAGTCACGGTAGTCCTGGCGACAAGAACCAAGCAACGGGAGTCAACAATAACAACCAAAATCTAAGGGAAAAAAACTTTTAACGACTAAAACGGACAGTACTGGGATAAACTAGAGGTGAAAAAGTAAAATATCTCAGAACCATTGTTTGATTTCCTCTAAATTATATGCGTGTTCTTGTTTGTACAGTCGTCAGCCTTAACCTGAAAGTGGTCTAGCGTGTTGGTGATGAAAGTGGTTGCTAGCTTCTTTCCAAATGCAGACCGTTGTTATGGCGATGTCAGATTTTTGATAAGAGCTCAAGATGGCGGGTGTGTTGTAGTGCTAACCGTACTTTTTAGCTAATTTGTCAGACCGTTCCAACTGTTTCTTGCAGTTTTGAATACTACGAAATTAGAATTAATTGTGGTTAATGGTGTGGTCGTAGATTTATTGACTATCAATCATGAGTAGCTACCGTAGCAACTAGCTAGTGCTCCTCAACGTCACAACGTGAGCTGCTAGCTGGCGAAGCTATCACTCTCGCTTTCTCACTTTTCAAGCAAGCGATCCAGAAACATTAGATACAGAAAACCTCATAAAACTGCTTTCGCAACCGAGTCAGTTTAGATATAAACGCGGAGCCATATGTGTAGTATGTAGTTTCATAATGTTTGTGTGACTTTGAAAAAGTTTTTGGTCTGACATTGTATTTGACAAGTCACACCCGTGAACATGGTGTGCTTGATGATTGTCTTGTTTGCTGCTGGTTTCGCAGGAGTGGCTTTCTCTAGTGGGAAGGCTATAGCACTTTGCATGGTTAACCTGTGGTTTAACCCATTTCCCCCCAGATTTAATGGAAATTAACTGAAATTGAATCCATTGCTTCACTTATGGTGCTTAAGATCAAACCAAACAGGAAAGGCTCTCAGCTACTGCTTAGTCTCAGACAAAAGCCTTACTTCCTCCTCTGGATTATGTTTCAAACACACACACACACACACACACACGTTTTATTCAGCCAGAATGTAGAGAGATGAAATAATAATACAAAGGTTGTTTTTATGTACATTTGTAGCACTTTCATTAATGAGAGTTGTCTTTTTTTTATCCACAGCACTAGTGCCTGAAAGTATTGGTTGCCATGGCAACTTCTAGATACTCGGGAGACCTTCAGCCTCAGCAGACCAACACTGTAACTATAGCAACATCTGCTGCCACCACACCCTCATCCGCAAAGACAGCACGCTTCCTGTCTGAGATTCCACCAACTTCTGGAACCATTACTACAGCTAACAAATCAGCCACTGCATCCAAAACAGGACAGGATGCACTTTGCTCTCAAGCACCTCCCACCCAGGCCCAGAGCCAGAAGGCAGTGGTTCTGACCACTCCCACGCAGCACTATGTAACCCCTGAAATCCAGCACTCTGTGGCCCAGAAGAGTAATGGTCAGAGAAGCTCGCCACAGTATATCATAGTAACTGTTACAGGTGAGAAACTTACGAAGGACTGACAGATACCTGCATAATGCATACTTTTCACACACACATAACAGATACTTTCTAGCTCACATAAGCAGCTGGAGGGCAAAATGTGGCATGTAGTCTGAGCAAGCTTCCTGTAAGTCTGCTTTTTCCTGAATTTTACATTAATCAACTGATAAATGTCCCTTATCTTTATTCCAAGTCAAGCTTTCACTTGCTCATCAAAATGTTTAACTATAAAGCCCCAGTTTGCACCAAAACATGATATCCACAGACATTTGAGGAATTATTTAAGTGCTTACCTGAAACAAACTTCTTATAATGTTATTTATGATGATGACAACGTTTAGTTCAGGGTAAATTTTCTGCCCTGTGTATTTGCATGGCATCTTTAAAATAGTCTCTGCTTAGATGGCTTGAATGAAGACCAGCAGAGAGTTAAATCCAACCAGGGTTGAACCACTAATGTAGTTTGCCTGTCTGGTTGGGTGGTGCATATATTATGAGGACAAAATAAGCTGATGGACTTGGTTGCTAGGCTGAGTAGTCTCCACCATGGGAGCGTGGATGGCTGATGAATGGAGCCTGACTTTTTCTTTACTCTGCTGCTTTTGATGTTCTAGAAAGATGGTGGTATAATTATGTTATATTATTTTTTATATTATATTAGTTTACAGTTCCTTTGGTGGTATTAAAATTAGATAAGCCAGTGTTTATGGCAGCTAATGTAATGTGTGTGTGGAAGGCTTTGGACCTTTTTGAGATATTAGTTTAAATTAAATTATGCCACTGCACAAAAGTATCCTGAAGTAAAAGAAAAGTGATGCCCAGTCATAAGGATGGATGTTGGTATTTTAAAGTGTGGTGTTAACTAGTAGAGAGAGAATCAACCCTAATATTAATGTTATCTGTATGTTTATTTTAGGGCTGTCTATTCGTAGATCTTTATGCCTGCTAGTGTCAAATAACACTGTGCACTCTCACCCACAGGCTTGTCTTGTTCTCATGGAGCAGGACTGCTACGTTAGCTGAGGAACTACTTATTAACAATTCCCTTATATCTGAAATTTGCATTGCAGTGGAAAAAGCTGGGTTTTAGTCAGCACAGTTATGCAGCTAACCCATTCCTGTGCCTCTGTTTAATGTATTTGCATTTTTGAGAGCAGGCTAGAATAATGTATGTTAAAATTTCTATTGAATTTGCAATACAGTATATTGTGTTGCATAATACACAAGGTTTAGATACTTTTAACACTAATAGACCGATTTTTTTGAAGAGCCCAAAATAGAATAGAAGGTATAATGTAACATTTAAAAAGGGCAAAAAGGTTTTTCTGCTTAGCCTAGAGTTTATCCAAGTTATTTGTGCAGCAGGTTAGTTGGGCTTTACCTGTTAAACTAGCAGACATGATAGTTTTCTAATTGAAATTTACCATATCAATAATTATTTTCATTTTCAGTTACTATAATTTTTTTAATGTTCGCCCAATACATGTTGGTATAAAACAGACAAAAAATACATGGCCAGCATTTACCAGAGTCTATAGTGACATCTTAAAACTGATTTTTTTTTTTCCCTGACCAAAAGTGAAAACCCCAAAATTAGTTAATTACTGCGGGCCTGTGGTCACTGGGGACACAGTGTGGTTTGCTCTGTTGCCTCACAGCAAAAAAGGTTCTGTATTCAAATTTAATGGCCACTCCAGTGCCTTTGCGTGTGGAGTTTGCATGTTCTCCCTGCGCCTGTGCGAGTCCAGGTATCCCAGCTTTCTCCCACCGTCCAAAGACATGCAGGTTATACCTCATAAGTGTGAGTGGGTGTCTGTGTCTCTATGTGTCAGCCCTGTGATAGACTGGCGACCTGTCCAGGGTGTACCCCGCCTCTTGCACAGTGTCAGCTGGGATTGGCTCCAGCCTCCTGCGACCCTCCAAACGATAACTGATATAGATAATGGAAAATCAAATTAACAGTCACTGTAGTAAAAGATACCCTTGTTATCCACATAAAATAAAGCTATATACAGTTGAAGTCAGAGGTTTGCATACAGTTAGGTTGTCATGTTAATAAACTCTTGATTTGGCAAGTCGGTTAGGACATGTACTTTATGCATGACACATGCATTTTTCCAACAGTAATAAAACATAATAAAGGGTTAGGTTAAGTATATGAAGTCTACGAAGCAAATATTTCTAATGTTGCTGCTTGTTCAAATTGAGCTCTTCACCATGCCTTGTGTCCTGGAGCACTTCTGGTAGAGTATACTAGTTTGTGTGCTTCTGGTAAATTTGTCTCATATTGTGTGTTTCTGTATTTATTTCTTGAATATGTTTGTCCATAGGGGCCACCGCAGATAACAGTGGATCAGACAAATAATATATGATTGAAATGCAATAGGCATTTTCAGTCAGTTGACTGATTCATTAATTAAATATGTCTGTATGTCCATGGTATGTCCAGAAGTGCTAAGTCAAAGGCCTCTGGTCATGTTCTATAAGATATTTTGTTTGTCACTCAAAAGGCTGCTTCAATTCTGATGAATCAACTAATATTTTCAGCACTGTCTACATTTCTGTATGATTAATATGCCAAAACAACCTTTATTTCTCGTCAGCCAGATCATGATTACCTGTTATGTGTGCATGTTCCAGAGTTTTGTGTTCTGGTGAGTTGCACCTACACTTGTCAATAGCAGTTATACTTTACGGTTTCAAACTAGTGAAAGGAAACAAAGTTATAAACTACAATGGCTTACATGTAGCAGTTTCACTAGAATTATTATGTTCGATCAATAACCTTGTTAGGCTTTTCCAATCTTAAACCTGAAATTTAGTGGCATCGAGGTATAAAAGTAGCCACCAGTAACTAGATCTAACTGGTTGAATCTGCAGACAGCAGCCAGCTTGTGCGGAAACATCATGTTACTTTAAGTTCCTCCCATCTAATAAAAGAGTTATTACTTAAAGTTGTTAATTTGCCAAACTGGCAGGTGGAAGTAAGGAAGAAACATTCAGTCAAAATGAACATGCATTTGAGGAGAGACAGAATCAGAGTTGTGCTGGCGCCTGCGTAACTACAGGTGTGTTTACAGCAGTAGACCTTGGTCGAAGTCGGAGCAGGACCATGCAAATCAGTTAAAGTAAGATGTTTTCTCACCTGAAGGGTATATATATATATATATAAGTGAATATTACACTCTCCTCTGCCCACTCTCCATCCTCTGTTTTCTCCCTCTTTCCTTCATCCCTCATGTATCTCTCATTTCCCTCTCTCATCTGATCTGCTTGTTTACAAGATGGAGGGATTTCTCTCTCCATCTGGGGAGATTAGCTGTCCAAGGCTGTCCTTCTGCATACGAGATATAAGGATGAACACAGAGTTGAGACAGACACACTCTTCCTCCTCTTTACTGTCAGTCTTTCTTCAGTTAAGTTAAAAAAAACAACAACTTAGTTGCAGGATGTTCTGCGGTGGCTGTTATTACGATTTGGAAGCAGTATGTCGTGAGTACTGAACTTGTGCTGATGGTGATTGGCTTTTTCTTTTGAGTTTTACTTGATGATCTGATGGAACTTCTCTTCCTCACCATCCATGTGCCATCCCTAGATGGTTCTGTTCACTCCAGTGACAGTCTGTCAGACTCCAGCCCACCTGCCCACGGTGTTCCAACTCAGGTGGTCCAGCCAGTCCAGACCACCCCACAGGTGAGACTTGAACACATATGCAGACCCACGAATCTGTCATTGTCACCATGTAGGAGCTGGCTACAACAAAGGGTCGAGCGCTGATCAAAATTTTATCCGACACTGTGGCTTTACTCATCAGCAGAGGTCAGTGTTGCAAGCGGTGTCGCAGGCAGCCAAGAGGATTCAGGCAGGCCACACCAACAGTCTACAGTCTGTGCACATTAACCGTGAGGTAAACAGACATACACAAGGCATTTAATCTTACAGTGTAAGAGAATAATAATAAATACATTCAATTCAAGTGTGGAGGCAATGTCATATGTTCATTGCTAATGGTAGTAGAAGGATGCTGGAGAGAAAGCCCTTTGTGCCTTAAAAAGTAAAATACTGTCCCTCCAGCTTTGCATGTCTCTCCACATCTGTCAACCCTCTTCATTTTTCATTCTCATGCTCATCCCTGCCACCCCATGACTGTTTGGAATATACCTGAACACTATGTTGTTATGTGATTGGTCATACCACACCACTTAAATTCATCTTTAATGGCAGATTACAACCCTGCCAATTTCACCTAATTGTCTTCCTCAGTACCTATCCCTAAATGAACATGCCTGCTAAGAGGTTTAGTCAGTAACTTGGCTTCGATGTGTGTATAACAACTGTGAATAATGGTGAACTGTTTTGGAACTTGTACCTCCTCAGCCCTTCCTCTGAACAAAAACCCTCTTATGTACTGCACAGCACACCTTCTTTCACTGCTGTTACAGGCTAGGTGTTAGTCTGCTAAAGTTTAAAAAGCTGTAAGTTATGATTTTATATTAACAAACTACATATAATTTTAAAGGGGCTACTTCTAATGAATCCTTCAAGAATTATCATCCAACTCTGCTGTTTGCCTTACTTCTTCTTCTTTCAGCTCATTGTTTTGGCTGTACGTTCCCCAGCTTTAACGTTTTGGTGCACTTTCACTGCTCTGGTCCACATAGTTTATGACAGCAGCAGGAACAGGCTCAAAATAGAACTAATAGGAGGATTACTGAGCTTATATTTATCCCTTGAACAGGAGTAGGGTTCTGAATGAATGCTAATGTTGCTCTATATCTGCTGAATGTGTGAATAGACAGCTGTGTGCTAACAGGTTCACTATAACAACATAACATTATAATATAAGTATTGTGTTTCTTCTTGAACACTACTTTAAGTCTTCACGTTGCATGTTGTTCAGGTGGAGCACGTGTACTCTGGCCAGGTGCAGTATGTAGATGGAGCAGGAGATGCAACGTTCACCACATCCACCATGTGAGTAGGGAGGAAACTGCTGTCACACATCTTGCAACTTTCCTGGTCACACAGCTGTGCCTGTTCTGTATTTACATGTTTCGCTGTGTGTTTGTGCGTGCCTTTGTATATCTTTTTTTGTTGTTGTCCAGTCGATCGAACAGCTACCCTTTCTCCGACTCGCCCCTCTATTCCCAGACTCCTCCCACCTCCTCCTCCACCTACTACGAGGCCACACCCAGCTCTGACTCAGACATCACCAGCTCTGTGACCTCGCAGCCGGTTTCTGTGGCAACAGGAGGAGCCAGCAGTGGGACAGCTGCGGCGGGTGGAGCAGGCTATGTCATTCAGGGAGGTTATGCATTAGGAGGAGGAGGAGCAGCAGCAGCAGCAGCAACAGGTGGAGGAGGTGGAGGAGGAGGAGGAGGACAAAGTTACACTAGCCCTAACTCTCGTGCTCCACCTGCTACTGTGAGTACTCAGAAATGTTTTCATGTTATAATTTATGACAAGAAGTTTCATAAAATTGAATTCTGCGATCATCCACCATCCCTAGGTACAGTGGCTCTGTGATAATTACGAAGGGGCAGAGGGGGTGAGTTTACCTCGCTGCACCCTCTACTACCACTACCTGCTGCACTGCCAGGAGCAGAAACTAGAACCTGTTAATGCTGCATCTTTTGGCAAACTCATCAGGTCTGTTTTCATGGGGCTACGTACACGGAGATTAGGCACGAGGTATATACACCCAAAACACACACACACACCTTGATTTTGCTGCTCCAGTGACTCAGGTCATTTTCAACTTTTTTCTGTGTGTTTCAGAGGGAACTCTAAATACCACTACTATGGCCTGAGGATCAAATCTGGTTCCCCTCTACTCAGATTGATGGATGAACAGCAGCACATGGCGATGAGGCAGCAGCCATTCTCACAGAAAAACAGGTATCCATACATGGACCTCTACTAATATGAAATGTGTCATTTTAGCATTATTTTTGAGAACCTGTAAATATAGTATGAAATGACTGTATAGCATCACCTGCTTTTATTTCTTTTAAGCTGTGCCTGAGTTACAGTATGTTCTCTCTGAATTTTGGTTGCATTAACACATGCGTCTTAAGCTGCCCACAAGTGATTAGATCACCTATACATATTATATTGCTAAAAATGAACAGGGCCTAAGTGTATCTTTGCACTAAATGATCCATTCAAACAGCAATATATAAGAGTTGTTTTGCTTATGATTTTCTTGGGGCTGTTTTTTCCAGTGCACCAGTTACAGCATAACATGCATTTTCCCTCTTTGTCTCCCTGAATGATGGGCCCTCTGTCCAACAGGATAAAGCCAGTTCAGAAGACACAGGGGATCGCCAATGGAACACTGGGCGGTGCAGGTCAACAGGCGGCAGCACTCTGTGATATTTCAGCGCAGGTGCAACAGTATCAGCAGTTTCTGGGTGAGGAACACCAGCACCCTACATAGTTATCACCATTGTTTCTTAGCAGTACACAGTCTCTTATTGCAAGATTTTTTTAAAGGACCCGTTTTCATATAATCCAGGCTTTCATTTCCGATTGCACTGTTGGTTATTATGCTGTAATGAGCTGTGGTAACTAGGGTTGTAGCGGTATCCGTGTTTCACAGTATACCATGTTATTAAAACTGATGGTTAAACATACCATGCACATCCTTAATACCAGTATTGATGAAAAAATGCAACGCGTGTGCACCTTTCTTCCCCGACTGCCCGTCAGACTCTGCAATGGGTGCCTCAAACACACATGCAGCAGACAAATGGCAGAGAGAAGGAGGCTGATATCACCAAACTCCATCCACCAAAAAAGAAATTAAAATCAGCAGTGCAGGATTACTTTGGATATGTCAAAAAAAACAAACACCTTTGAAAACACCATCCCTTCATGCAGATCAAAGTATGTGTCCCGTTTATTACTTTAATCCCAAACAATACAACATGTGAGCATATAAATGTCATAAAATGCACTATCAAAATTATTTTCCACATTGTCTGTTCATTTGCTAACCTCAGATTTACAAATGGACTCACACTGATCTGATGTGACCCCAGAAACACACAAACTTTCTCGGGCAACACCGGCTCTGGGCACTGACAGAAGTCACTGTGTGTGAGTGACGGTACAGAGGAGCAGTCTGGCAGCGCTGTTGTGCACCTACAGTAAATTAGCAACTATTTTGATAATCCTATAGAGCATCTTGACAGCATTTCTCATTGTTGTCAGACATTTTGCAAACCAGCCAATCGATTAACGGAGAAAATAATCAGCAGTTTAATCCGTAATTAAAATAATGTTGCACTTGGATACACAATAGTTCAGCAGAGCTCCACTTCAACAAACTAGAACAAGTCCTGCTTTTTCATTAAAGCATGAGTGACAGGCTGTTAATGTGATGTTATAATATATGTTAGTATAGGATGTATATGCACATTTGCATGATAATATTTGATTTTACCTAACATTTTCAATGCAGGACTTTAACTTGTAACAGAGTAGGCTACATCAGCGTACAGTATATTACATACAGCTCTCA
This sequence comes from Monopterus albus, assembly GCF_001952655.1. Taxonomy (NCBI): domain Eukaryota; kingdom Metazoa; phylum Chordata; class Actinopteri; order Synbranchiformes; family Synbranchidae; genus Monopterus; species Monopterus albus. The sequence goes on along the minus strand of NW_018127909.1, from coordinate 4,899,027 downwards.
TTCACTGCAGACAGTCTGTGATAGTTCTGCTTTACAATATGAACTGATTTAATTAGGGAAGTATTAATTAAGTGACACAGAAGCCTTTGGAAAGTGGGATGTGCAGATTCTTACAATGACATCTGTACAGAGGTGAAGCAGTGGCAGGCTAAATATCTGACAGATCAGCAATGATTATGAATTTAGGTAGTTTCATATCAAGCCTGGTTCAGCTCACATACAGCAGCAAACTGATATGATGACTGTTTTATATGAAAAATGTAGCCCATATGCATTTTCATGCACAGTATTTAAGCAGTAGTATGGAGATCAGCATAGATCAGCATTTGATCACTCTCCTTGTCGCATAGAATAACCAGGCGAGGCGCAGTTCATCTCAAATGAGCCTAATCTCATACCGTTGCAACCCTAGTGGCAAAACGGTAATGACTGGGTCTGTCACGTGAAACAGTAGACTCTACTGTTTCAGTCTATATTCCCTCTGTTAGTCTGCTTGTACTTATGTATGTGTTATATCTTGTGTAGAGGCTTCACGGCCACTGCCAGACGTTGTGGACATGGATCTGCAGGACCAGACCCTACCTGATGGGATCCTGTTAGAACACCTCAAGGCTTTTCAGACTCTCTACAGAGAACACTGTGAGGTACGTAGCTGTGGACCCTTAACAATAATCAGAATAGTGTAAATTGCCATGTATGTGTGCTTGTTTTTATTGCACTGTACAGTTTTAGGACAGTTTGTGACTTCATAAGTCAGTTTGTTCTCCACACATTGTGCACTTGGTCGTACACCTTTCTGTAGTACTGAAAGGTGTATGTTTGAATAACATTCAGCTGTCTTATATAAAGGTGAAGTGGATTTATTGTCTAGCGTACAGTGATTTAAGCTCTAACAACAGGCCAAGCAGAAAAAGGCCACAATTGTGAAGATGTACACCCCTCACAGTTGTTAATGCGCTGCCCACAGGCTATTCTGGACGTGATGATCAATCTTCAGTTCACTCTTGTGGAGACACTGTGGAAATCCTTCTGGAGGTTCAGCCAGAGTAATGAGACGGAATCACTGAACCTGTAAGTGTTACAAGCCCATGTGAAACAATCTGATAAAAGAAGTAATAGCTATATATTTCATCAACTGCTACAACAACCTCTACCAGGCACAATGAGTCCGAGAAGCGTCTGCCCAAATCATGCCTGGTGGTGCTGTGTAAGTTTGAGCCAGTGCTGCGCTGGACGAGAGAGTGCGACAACGTGCTCTACCAGACCTTGGTGGAGATTCTCATCCCTGATGTACTGAGACCCATCCCTAGTAAGTTAGTAAGAGTTCAGAAGACAGACGTCTGTGACCCGAAACTGAATGACCTTCATTTCAGTTGTATTCATGCATTTGATTGTATACTGTGTGTAAAGGTTATACTGTGAATTTATAGAGTTTGTCAAAAGGGAACAGTGATAAAACATTTTCATATACAGTAGCAGTGAAGTTAATGAAGAATCAAAATCATCAAAAGTAAAAAGAGGGTAAATGTGAAAAAGGAAGATTGTTGGAGAACATTGCTTTTTAAATGTCTTTAAATTATGTTTGTCTCCTCTCCACATCACCACCATCAATGCCTCAGGTGCCTTAACTCAGGCCATCCGTAACTTTGCCAAGAGTCTGGAAAACTGGTTGACAGGCGCCATGATGAACATCCCAGAGGAGATGGTTCGCATAAAGGTATTTGTGTGCTTACAGATGGACTGGATATCAAGACTGACCTCTGCATCTATTTTGGTCTTTGTTTCAGAACTGTACATAACCAGATGGCAGCAATTTCTCTGATGATATCTAGACTCAGACAACCCATGTTTGGAATGAGAATTTATCCTAAATGTGTCCTGAGTGACTAGTTTTGATTCAGGTTCACCTCCCACTCATACAGTATCTGTTGGAAACTGTGACTAAACAGAAAAAACATCCATTCGTGTTTTTGCCACACAGCTATAGGTGGCAGTTGCAGTAGATGCAGTCAGGATATATATTTAAAAAAAAAAAAGACAAGGACAAAGTTTGAAAGGTTCATCATGCTTGTAAACACATGTCCCAGACTACCTCCAAATGTGACCTAGGTGATGGGATCTTACTGTATCATCAGTCTTGGTCTGTATTGAGCTGCCCCAGTGTGTGAGGATGGCACCCTCTTTGTTTTTAAAACTAATCTTAAAACCCATTTTTGATCTATGGCATTTACTTAACTTCCAGTAAGGTGTAGTGGACCTAAAAGCTGTCAGTGTGATATATTATTAAATTTATGGTCTGTTATGTATTTTGATGTATTGTCTATCTCAGTGATTTTTTTACAATTAAGTTTTGTTTAGACTTGTTTTAATTACTGCATATTGATTTTACCTTTTATTTTATTGTCATGTGATAGTTTTGATTATGTTGTTTAGCAACATAATAATAATAACTGTTATTATTAGGGTTGGGAGTGAGTTGAGAGTTTAGGAGTTTAAGTATCTCGGGGTCTTGCTCACGAGTGAAGTTTAAATCAAGTGTGAGGTTGACAGGCAGACAGGGGCAGCATCAGCAGTAATGGACATTGTACCAGGCCGCTGTGGTGCAATGGAAAGGTCTCAATTTACCACTCAGTCTACCCTCCAAACCTCACCTATGGTCATGAGCTGTGGGTGGTGACCGATACAATAAGATTGCAAGTACAAGCAGCCGGAATGAGTTTCCTTCACATAGTGGCTGGACTTAGCCTTAGAGATAGCATGCAGAGTTCAGACATATGGGAGGGGCTCGGAGTAGAACCGCTGCTCCTTCACATTGAAAGGAGCCAGTTGGGGTGGCTCAAACATCTTATCAGGATGACTCCAGGGTGCCTCCCTTTGGAGCGTCAAGCTGGTAGGAGACCCTGGTGTAGACCTAGAACACGCTGGAGAGATTATACATCTCACCTGGCCTGGGAACACCTCAGACTCCCATCAGAGGAGCTGGAACACGTTGCCAGGGAGAGGGACGTCTGGACTGCTTCACTGAACCTGTTGCCACCATGACCTGATCTCGGATAAGTGGAAGAAGATGGATGGATTATTATTATTTTACACATTTGAACCAGTGTTCTTGATGCTGTTTAGTGCCAAGGCTTTATTGTGCCCCCTTCCTGACATTTTATTACTTTCTTCTTGTCCGTTCCTTCAGGTGGTGTGTGTAGGCTCCTTCTCCCAAACACTGCGTCGCTACACCAGCCTGAACCACCTGGCCCAGGCAGCACGTGCTGTCCTCCAGAACTCAGCCCAGATCAACCAGATGCTCTCCGACCTCAACCGGGTTGATTTCACTAATGTACAGGTTTGTACAACTGTCTGTCTCCCATCTGTTAATTTCCAGTGTTGAATGAAAGTGAAATTGATTCGAAGCCTGATACTGTTGCCCTCAGGAACAGGCGTCCTGGGTGTGTCAGTGTGAAGACCGTGTAGTCCAGAGGCTGGAGCAAGACTTTAAAATGACTCTGCAGCAGCAAAACTCCCTGGAGCAGTGGGCTACCTGGCTGGATGGTGTCGTCTCCCAGGTCCTAAAGCCCTATGAGCAAAACCCTGTGGCCTTACCAAAGGCTGCAAAGGTCTTCCTGCTCAACTGGTCCTTTTATAGGTAGGGGAAAAGGGACAAAGTTACATGTAAGAATGGAGCTCCAAGTGAACGATGCAGCTTTCTGTTGAAGATAAATCTTCTACATGCTCTCTGCTTTCTCACCAGTTCTATGGTAATCCGGGACCTGACTCTGCGCAGCGCTGCCAGTTTTGGCTCCTTTCACTTGATCCGCTTGCTGTATGATGAGTATATGTACTACCTGATAGAGCACAGGGTGGCCCAGGCTAAAGGAGAGACACCCATTGCGGTCATGGGAGAAGTATGTGTCTGCATGCACACTCACTCACATAGTGCACTTGTCATTTGGTGATGAGTGTTTATAAATGTGTTACTCTGTTTTGCAGTTTGCCAGCGCCATCAAGAGCCGAATCTCTCCAGACCCGGAGAAAGGTAAACTCAGTGTGACTGTCCTCACAGTTATGTTGAGTTTCGAGTAGCGATGTTATGTGTGACACCTAAGTGTCAAAGCTTGTGTCCAGCAGAGGGGTCATTTCCAAATGAAGCCTCGCTTCAGAGCTTGTCATTTTCCTAATTGTCATGTGACCAATGAAAAACAAGGCCTTGTTTTATCGGAATCACATGAGTAATTAATTGAGTAAAGGCTTGTTCACCAGGATCACGCTTTCTACTCCTGTCAGCACACTGCATGCCTCTAGTAGCATGACACTTGTCAGACAGTGTCTTTTCTGAAATGCAGATAAAGAGGACTTTCTCTATTTGTGAACATTTTGGACTGACTCTTAAGTAAGCATTTTTACTGTTCACAAATATGTCTGTATAGCTTAATTATTACTTCAGTGACAACTAACATTTGTGGCCGCTCCATGTCCATAATAATTGCGCAGTGCATCATGGTCCTTGTGATGCTTCAGGGTTTGTGCTACACAATCTGTCCACTAGATGTCAGTAGTAATCGTGAGCTCTTAAAGGCTTCATGAGATGAACCTTTTGGTGAAACTATTGGCTGGGAAGCCTCAGCACCCAAGTGAGGCTAAATCTCGCCATCATTTTTTTTAGGTTTTGCTCCAGGTTCTCTTATATGATCACTCATTGTCATGTTACTGCCTTTGCCCATTAGAAGAAGAGGAGGATGATGAAGAAGAGGAGAGTGATGAGGAGAGCGGGGATCTTGTGCTGCAGTCCAGCTCTCTGAGTGCAGTCGATGAGAAGGAGTCGATAGAACCGCCCGCCAAGCAGCCCAGGACAAGTTTAAATCTGCACACACTTACCGCGAGCCACAGCACGCCACCTTAGCTAACCATCTGTGGACTCAATAGACAACACTTCATACACAGTATTGCTATGAGTTTAACATCATGTCATCCCATTCGGTCACCCTGTGTACGCTTCTGGTTTGCCAGTAGATGATGTTTGAAGGCAAGTGTGTGGCTGTCTGGTGTGTGTGCAGGCTTCTGGGAGAACATGTTTGTATTCTGTGCTTTTGTGCTGCCATTCTTTGCCAGTTTGCTTTCATGGGTCATTTACAGTCCTTCCCTCATTCCCTGTGCCTTCCCTGTTAATCTGGTGGCTGACTAGCAGTAGCCACTCCTGTCCAGCTAAAAGTCTACTCTATACAGTATGTAATATATTCTTGATTCCCTCCTGCCCAGCCTTAACCACTGACCTGATTGCTGTGGAGAGATGAGAAGACTACAGTGTTCATTTTCCTCTAAACTCTAAAATATCTCTTACATTGCCTTTAAAGGAATGACTATGCAGGAGAGCTGGACTTTAAAACGGCACTGTCAGAAATGGACTTTTCATCTAAGAGTAGCACCTGGAATCATTGCAGTGTGAATTTTGTTGAATTTGACAGCTACTTGTGGATGCCATATTTAATTTCTTATTAATTTGGCCAATTAACTGAAACAATGTGCCTTTGAGAGATTTATAGCCTGAAAAAGCTTGTATTCTACATGTTCTGTATTGGTGCATTAATAAATGAAGGTCCTGTGACGTAGTGTTGGTGTTGTCATGAAATTTTGCTAGCTGTAAAAGGGAAAAAAAAATCTAATAGTGCCAGTCGAGCCTCGTGATGAGCCCACCCAGTCTGCTCGTCATCTTTTCACCCATTTATCATCCATTCATTCTTTCAAGCATACACACAGACACACAATCCCACTACAGCAGCATATCTATGGCAACCCTGTCCCAGCTATAGCAATCTCAAAAGTTTTTGTAGTGTAAAAGTAGATGTTTATTTTCTGGGTATCTATGTTGAATATATTATAGAGATCCTATATTGTGTACCTTTTGTGAACACTGTCGTATATCCAAACAATTTGTATGTAACCATTACTGCCTTAAGAAATATGTTGTGCTATGTTCACCATCCAGAGTACCGAGCAATATTTTTATTGTGATGTAACAATGGACCAAGCATGTGAATATGGCGAGTTTCTATATGGAATACATGCTCAGCCAGCAGCTCATCTAGATGAAGTGTTGGACTTTGGTACCAAAAAGAAAATATTGCAAAGATTATAGTAGTAGTGGGATGTCCTTCAGGATGATCTGACTACCAAGATCCCACCAAAGAGCACTATATAGAAAAAGGGTATATTACATGTATCCATATGTTGAGGGCAGAAACCAAATTGACATGAAAAACATATTCAACTTCTAACTGCAATGTCACAATGATAAAAATTGCAACTCTGATTCAGTCCCTAGATTGTGCTGCTGAAATTTTTATAAAAGAGGTCCTTGATTTTATTTGAAGACCTTTGTACTTAAATTTGTGATCAGTGTTTGTAGAGTTATTCTCACTGTTGACTAAAAGAATGTGATCTCAAAATTTGTGCAGTATTTATTTTTTCTTCACTCTTTTGGCTCAAGACCACTTAAAGCTACAGTATGTGCCTTTTTTAATATTTCTGCCCCAAAACCTTTCTTAATGTTGAGAGGTGCTGTCAAGGCCCCCCGTGACCCAGACTCATTGAACAGCTTTGGCAGCAGTGTAGAGATATTAGCTACCAAAAGGTTTTGAGCAGGACTGACCTCTCTAACCACTCAGAGATTTTCAGAGATTAGCACCACTGGCTTTGGTATGGCAGGATCGGGGTTCACTTCCCTCTCAGGGTGTGAATTCCAGCTGTGGGTCCTTAGGGCAAGGCCCTTAATGCTAACTGCCTAGTGAGGTATGACACCAATGCTACTGCAAGGGGGAACCAGGACAGTGGGGAGAGATCTCACCCTCTCCCACAAATGGAGATCACAAAATTTTCTGACAGTCTGTTCTAGGCTGTATAGAACTGATAGATTAAGATGGGGACAGGCCGTGGCTTAGTGGGGTGCCTCCTGAAACGAGCACGGAAAAAGGCATCAATGAAGACAGTGGTAAAGTGAGGCCTGTAAGGTGAGGTGAAAGTCCACGTATGCTTTTTACACTATGTGCAATATGTCTATATATTATATATACTGTACCTATATGTCCCCCTAATATTGCTGCAGATAAGATCTGAAACACTGACAGTGCTATTCATATATCTTTCTCCCAGAGCCTCCAGTCCTACTGGGAGTGCTGGTGTTAGGGCCCTTCATGTACGCCAGAGGCCCTCAGCTGCAGCACTGGATGGACATGGTCAACACTCCACAGGAGCTGGTGAAGCTGTAGCACGGATTGGGCAGAGCTATTTAAGCAACCAAACATGAACAGATCCACAGACACACATGTGCATGTACATACACACAGAGTTTGAATTAATAGAATAAAAGTGCTAATAAATGTGTTCATCGTTTGCTCATCGTTTGTAAAACGCCTTGAGGCGATTTCCATCTGCTAATAAAAGCCTGTCTAGATGAAAGGTGTGTTTGTAATTGCATGTGATTTTTACTTTGTCAGTGTGTGCACGGGAGATATTTCGACGCTGGAGCCTGAGAGAGTTCGGCTGCTGTCTCCCACCGCCCCCTAGTGCGCATGTGCAGTGGACCCCAGAACGCAGAAGCAACCCCGGAAAAAAAAACAAATTTGCCGTGTGCACCAGGCGAGCAACATTCAGTGGGGAAAATAAATATAATAAATGAATATATTAACGTTAAGAGAAAACATTCTCACAATACAGACATTTTACTCCTACCCTTTCCCCTTATTAATACATCCGTGGGAAGAATGGTCTCCATCTTGTGATTCGGTATCCAGCTGTTATAATATATTAATGGGACGTACAAGGGTTGAATTTAGTTTATTGTTCTAATCAGTCCTATT
>NW_018127909.1:4862116-4877894 GCF_001952655.1 Monopterus albus | reverse complement strand
CAAGGATCGGCTTTGAGTCCCTTCTTGTTTGCTATGGTGATGGACAGGTTGACAGATGAGGTCAGACAGGAATCTTCGTGGACAATGATGTTTGCGGATGACATTGTGATCTTTAGTGAGAGCAGAGAGCAGGTGGAGGAACACCTGGAAAGGTGGAGGTCTGCTCTGGAAAGAAGAGGAATGAAAGTCGGTTGTGGTAAGACGGAATACATGTGTATGAATGAGAGGGAGGGAAGTGGAACAGTGAGGTTACAGGGGGCTGAGGTCAAGAAGGTGCAGGAGTTTAAGTATTTGGGGTCAACAGTCCAGTGTGATGGGGAGTGTAGGAAAGAGGGGAAGAGGCGAGTGCAGGCGGGTTGGAGTGGGTGGAGAAAGGTGTCAGGAGTGTTGTGTGACAGAAGAGTGTCAGCAAGAATCCAAGGAAAGGTGTACAAGACAGTAGTGAGACCAGCTATGCTGTATGGGTTAGAGACTGTAGCAGTGAGGAAAAGACAAGAGGCAGAGATGGAGGTAGCAGAGATGAGGATGTTGAGGTTCTCTTTAGGAGTGACCAGGATGGACAGGATTAGGAATGAGCACATCAGAGGGACAGCTCAGGTCGGCTGTTTTGGGGACAAGGTCAGAGAGGCCAGGTAATATTTTAATAAAAACAAGTAAACATTACAAGACCCATAAGGTCATGTGTTATTGCTGGTTCAGTTTAAAATATCCTTAAAAAATTAAACAATGTAAATTTAAAGATAATGTACTTATAAATTAAAAAAAGATAATTAGCTACAAAGTAATGATAATTTGTTAATTTTAATCTTTTGTCTATTTAATCCTGAAGTGATGGTTTGAAGATCACATTCATACCAAGGTTTCTTGCTCAGATAATTTGAGGGGATCCAGCCCTCGACGACTTCTCTTACATTTTTACATATTCTCACTCTTTAACTGGGGCTTGGGAGGAATGGGGGCTTTAACTTTGGACTATACTTTCTCTTTGTTTGCAGGTGACTGAACAGACCCTTTGGATTTAGGGGGCGGGGGTCTGCTGAGCTGTGGTGGTCCGGTCTTGGGAACGATCTTGGTTGGGCTGGATGGGTCAGTCTTCTTTGGAGGAGATCTCCTTGGTGCCATTGTGTGTGTGTGAGTGTGTGGGGGGGTCTCTCTGAGGGGGCTCAATATACACATATGGGACTTTTAATTTGAATTTTCTTCTAAATGATATAGTAAAAATGTTTGTAAGACTAGTAATATGAGACAGAATAGGCTGCAGGTAATGGGCTATATTATATGCATTTTCATGTCCTTCTCAGAGGTCTTAGTTTGAAAGCTGGACATAGTCAATGCGTTTCCAAACTTGTGTAATGCGTGGTTTCTAGGCACACTTAAATTTCAGGTGCAGCTCATTTGACCATGGAAAAACAAATGAGAGCTGACTTGACCGCAGTAGACAAAGACTACTGTTAAGGGCAAAATGTAACTCTTACAGTTAAGTCACTATGAAACACAGATCAAAGATTTGTGGCTGTTTCGGATGTTAATACAGCCATCCTCATAAGCTAATCTATTTGTAACATTTCACAGATATCTTTTGGCAATGCGCCATCTGATTAGTGGGGCCCAGTTTGTCAGAATTATCCCAGATGTGCCATCTGTCAAAAAATAGTCTAGCTGTGTATCCTCAGTAAAGTACACCAGAGCCACATGTGAGACAGATTGGAGACAGAACACAGCTGGACATGGTGGAAACACAACCACTGACTAGACTGGCAGTGACCAGCTCCGGCAATCACATTGCAAACAGAACGCAACGCAGCTGGATCTGGTGAAAATTAACGGTCGGTCTAAACAAAGCCTTAGACCTGGAGCTGACTGCAATCAGTACACAGAGAGCAGTGTTGAACAGGGCTTAGACAGGTGGTTTAACACACATTAAAAGTTGTTGTTAAGCCCTTCAACAGCGCACACAGTCAGGATGCTACCTTGGACCCCAAGAATTACAAAGTCTGCATCTCCACCAAAAACTCCTCCTCTGAAAAACTGGCCAAAAAAAGCCAAGGAATGTAAAATTATATCCCTAAACTTGCATCACAAATTTCAGTGCACAAATCCACCTGAACTGAAAGTAGCTATTAAAGTGCAGTTTGAAAATATAAGTGTACTGGCGCACATTATACACCACCTGGGTGTACAATATTGCTAAATGATTTTAAAAACCAGTCACCCCCAACAAGTCTTTTGAACATTTTATTTTAACAAAATCTCCCAACAGAATGTGATCTTACTTCCATGTCCATGACTGTCAACTAGCTGAACATGCACCTACCACGACTACTTCCATGGTAGAGGCCAAATGGAGCAGTGCCAGTTTCACCTTGTCTCACTTTAAATACTGCGGCCTTATAAATCAACACAGACAGACTGAACTGGTCCATGCCAGATGAGGAAACAATTTGTTCAGAAGCAGCAAAATCTGTCAAATGTTAGACACATCACACATGCACACACTTATTCTGTGAATTCACCTTAGCAGTGTCACACAGGTACAGATACAGACACAGACACACATGCACAAAATGCACTCATACACACACACACTTAAAAGTACACCGTTTTGTATAAAAAGAAAAGGTAAAAACAAACTTCATTCAGATGAGCTCCTGGTTTTGATGGTTGCAATAATACAGTACACAATTATAACTAAAGATTAAACAATTAAACCTGTAGCCCGTTAGACAGATCACCTAATATAAATTTATCTTGGTGGCATTTCACCTAGAGCGTTCTTTGTTCAGTTTGACATGTTTTCACTATGTTACACTGGACATGTGCAGCTCTGCGGAGATTAAAGTCATGCTCAAAACTAAAAATGAGGCCAGGTAGATAGTGAGGAGGTGCATTAGTTGCCACTGCTTTGACACTTGTGGCCCTCATTTGTCTTCATAATACAATCCAGGTACATCGGTCACTGTCTGCCAACACTTGCAGAGATGAGCCTACGGGTGAGAAGAGACAAGTGAGATTTGAATTAGAACTCACACTTATCTACACAAACACACTAATCAAAAAGCTAGTTTGAAAGGACTTTAAAACTTGTACTAGTGGCTAGGAAACAAAAACAGCTATAAATAATAAATTAAAATCTGCCTCTCTGTCAGCTTACTGGGACAGTATTAATGTTGTATGTTTGACACATTAGGAAATAAGATCCAAGCTGTATAGCAATCCAGTTCAGCTATGTTTGCCTATATTTTATTAACAAATGTAAGCATCAATTTAAACAGCTTTCTGCCAACAAAGACAAAACAAACTTTGCACACAGCATGGTAACTGTACACAAGGTAGGTGATCACTTCCACAAACACTTGTCATTTTCTGGTAACACTTCTGTTTCCATCCAATTTATAAAAAGAGATTTATAGTTAATATGAAATTCACATGTACACAAAATACTCCTGGGGTGTTACCAATCTGTACAGCTGTTTGGTTTGATGCAGTCGTATTTGGCTTCTGACTTGGACTATGATCTGAATGGGTGAGAATCCTCTGGACATTTTGAGACACTTTTTGGTCTCTGTCAGAGGGTCTGTCGTAGATATCAGGACGCTGTACATGTACACAAATGTGTATTTAACTCACCTTTGTGTAGAGCTTCATTTGTCATGCGATTGATATACCGGGAGCTGCTCTCAGGAACCAGCCACTTCATCACTGTGTTCACGCAGGACTTCCTGTAAGAACTCCACACACTCCCACTGACAAGAGAGACAAACACTGACACGTTTCACAACAGAACTGAACACAGCTTAACAAGTAACAGCTAAACAAGCAGAAAGGAGTGTATGAGAGGGAGTGGCAGTAGCTCACCTGGTCTGACCCTTGACCTCAGTAAGGTCACCAACGCCCACAGTGCAACATATGCCAGTATTTAGGTCCCAGCTAACTTGGAGATTGGAATGGTAGGTGTTTGGCCTGGGAACAAAAACAATTAAAAACTAACAACCAGACAAAGTGACTGTTGCTGAAGACAAAGAGTAGCTGAGTAACAGACTACTGCGGTCTGAACAAGATGTACAGTACCTGCTTGCTAACAGAGCCGGTTGGTCATATAACCTGCACTCACAGCTCCAAAAACGTCAGAACAAATTCTAAATTGGTTTTACTTGGACAGACTGACCATATGGCCTGACAAAATTCCAAAACGTAATAAAAAGGCATAATTACCAGCCCTACAGATTAAAATAACAGCTTTGAGTCTGGCTCAAAATCTCTGCCATCATGATCTCACCTAGCTGCCGCTGCATAGAATAGACCTTTCCCCAACTCTGGGCAGTCGTCCTTCTGGGTTCCTTCATTCCGTGTCTTGCACAGCGGGATGTACTGAACAACACCACCTAGTTTTCCACTGACAATGGATGGACAGCTACCACTGTCCCTATGTGCTCAGCAGTATAGCTGCACAATTTGGTCACAAGGGGGCTCACATACAGTCAAGCAGCCTTTCCAGCTCTCACAATAGTGAGTAATTTTTATAATATTCCTGCATCCAAATTATGACATAGACCAGCACCAAAATCTAATAAACTGTTCCGTGGGCCCTACATCTCCAAAAAAAGATCTGTTTGTTATGCTTTGAGTTATGCTGTTAACAACCAAGAAAACAAACGTCAGCAAAAACATAACCCCCAACCTTGGCAGAGGTCATAATCTAAAACCAATGAGATGAAGGGCTGAAGGAAGCTTTGAGTGAATTAGGACAGAGTTAAACAGCAGAGAGGAAGACACGCACCTGCAGTGCTCCTCATCGGAGTTGGAGAAAGCCAGTAACAGCAAGCCAATGTTGATCATCACAGTGTTGGTCTCTGGACACACCTGATACAAATCAAACACACATTATATGCAGGCTCTTCCAAATAACTGCAACATCCACAGTTCAAAGTCATACCTCTCTCTCTCTGCCCTTGGTTCCTGTCCTCTCTATATACAACGTTAAGCATTAAATTAAGACAAAGTGCCAAAAACAGCTATGTTTTCCTTTAGTTGACATATGATCCAAAACATATCTTGATGTGGAGAGATGCTGTCAAAGGCACTTGTGACCAGAACTGACTGAACAGATAAGCAGCAGTGCACAGATATTCCCCTCCTGAAGTTTTAACCAATCAGAGAAGGCCAGAGTTGGGAGCACACCGCTGTCAATCAATATGTGAATAGTGCTTCTGGTCTGCTGCTCTCCTCACACCAAGGTTTAAAGCTAGACATCATTACAGCTGACTCTCAAGCTAGCAGGCTCCAAATTCTTACATTAGCTGAGACAGGGTGTAGGTGAAGGGCTGGGTAGTGCATAACGGAGCAGTACTGTGTGTGGGCGTGTGCTGACCTCTAATATCACCACGTCATAGTCGCTGAAGGAGCAGAACTGAGAAGCCCAGGCAGCATCGCTCCTGATCACCTCATTGATAAGATACTCAAAGTCTAGAGTCAACTGCTCCACACACACCGTCTGCAAGAGAGAAAACACAAATTAAAACCTCTGTGTCCAAACAGATGGCACAGCATGAGCAGCATATTAGCTCTGATGTTAATGAGCATAAAGAGCTAGTAAAATGTGGCCCTGTGTTGACAGCTGGGTTAAAAGAGAAGCATATCTGTTTTGTTTTGTTTTTTCATATGCACATGACACAGACATCTGAAAAACACAAAATACACTAACAGTATTAACACAGGCGAAGTATGTTTGTTCTGGCGTGACTGAAAATGAACAGTCATTATGTAACCAGAGCAGAATGAAAACAAACAGAATGGAGGTTCAGTAATAAAAGTTGCAGGATGTTACATGCAGATTTGTAAGTGAGACTGTAGAATGTGTAATCAGACTTGTGGGTAACATTAAAAGCAGTCATTCGTTTTTTCATATTGGATATTTGATCACCTACTCTCATGACAAATTTTGGAACAGAAGGTGACTGCTGTATTGCTACATGTATGGCGTTTTCAAGAAAGCCATCCCATTGAAACAGCTGTAGCCAAGCCACCCAACAACGTAGGGCCAGAAAGCAAGTGTCAATGAAATAAACTATGGACAATTTAACCTTTATACCATAAGACTGTGATATCAGACATGTAAAATACTTGAGAGAAAAATGCCTACATATGTGCCTACAAGGTACAACTTGTTACACATCACACACCCTTTTTCTGTACAATGTTGGCCATGTTAATCCTTTCTTTTTGTCTTAATAACAGAATGACCCAGGTACACAATATTTCATGCCTAAACCAGAAATTAAGATACAGCAAAAAGTTCTGGCACAACTTCACCCACTGTCAAGATGCACAGACAAGGATTAAACAAATTGGAAAGGAAAAGGTTCGGCAACACTTGGAGTGTTTTGAACATCTTTAATAAAAAGACCAACATGTTTCAGCATGAAGCCTTCATCGGGGTCTGCCTTCAGTTGATCAGTGACAATATAAACTAATTTTTTAAATTTAGAAACACCATTATCATGGTCCAAACACACACCTGTCCACGATGTGGTCCAGTGACCAGCTGCAGGTTCCGTCCTTTCAGATCAGTGACCGTGAAAGGTAGCTGAACTTTATCATCTTCATAACCTAGAGACAGAAATAGCAGGGAGATCACCAGTTAGCAGCTTCTGGCTTGACCAAACCAAAGTTACATTTTCATCATTCACTCCCTTTGTCCTCCTCTGCCTCTCACCTCCAGCACCTCCTGGATTCTGCTCTGCTGCCCCTGGCTGCTGGAGACAGTAGTGCAGGCGTAAGTAGTTTACATATCCAGGCTCGCTAGGGCCAACCTCCTGGGACGAGGATGGGGTTGGAGGGGATGAAGGAGATGAGGAAGAGGATTCAGGAGACATCACATGTTCTGGGCACTGATGCGAATTGTGGCTCAAACCTGATGTTGATGCTTGTGGTAAACTAGTCCGTCTTTCGTCCTCCCCCTCCTCTTTTCTGCTCTCTACATTTATCGCTTTGTCTCCTGGTTTTGTTTCTTGCTGGTTCTCAGTTTCTTTCCCCCCTCCTCCTCCTCTTCCTCCCTGGGCCCGTTTGAAGAGGTTGGCTGCAAACTCCCGGGCTCTCACAGCTGCCTGCGACTGGCTAGGAGATGAGGGGATCAGAGCAGGTCTGCTAAGTGGCAGTCGGCTTTCAGGAGATCCCTGAGGTAGTGAGGAAGAAGAGGCTGAGGAGGTGAGGGAAACGTATGCGGTGGCTTGAGTTGACAAAACTGCTCTCTTTGTGTAGAGGATCTGCGATGATTGACCCTGCTTACCTGCAGGACGCATACAAGGAGACAGAAGTGAAAAATAACCGGAAACTGAAATGCAACGACTGAATATTTTGCATGAACATTAACAAATCTCAGACTATTAACAAGAATGCAAATGAGCATCAGATATATCAATTTATCTTGAGCAATGTGATACAGTGAAAGACAAATAATTTGGAGGCTTGGAAACATAACCGAGCTACAATACATTTACTATCAAATCAAAAATGTGTTTCCCTCAGTCCTACCAAATTAATAATACTGCATAAAGGATCAAAGGCAGAGGAAACAGACAAGGACAGAGAAATGTGCTGTGTATTACCTGGGCAGAGTGAGATGGCGCAGGCAACCAGAGAGTAGCTAGTGTTTAAAAAGATGACCTGGTCCTTCTTCAGCTGGAAAGCTGGCTGGAAAGTTGGGAATGGGTACACCACCTGGTACCTGCTGTTGAGCATATAGCCATGTTCCAGACACTCACCACTTCCTGGGGAGAGATCAAAATGTCAAATGAGAGAGCCAGAGGCAGTGAGGTCAGCAGAGTGGTGCATTTGTTTGCATTTACCTGTGCGGATGGTAGTGGCTGAGGGAACTGGGCAGCAGTAAGAGCAAGGTTTAGGGGGAGGCATGGAAGCGACGGTAATGTAGATATCTCTGTTGTTCTCATCACTCATCATTAGATTCATCAGAACAGAACTTGAACTGCGTGTACTAGTAGGTAGAAACATACAAAATTTCTTATTACCTACATACTAAAAAACATACTTCTGGCTGAAAAAGCGCCACATGGCTGTTCATCAGTGTGTTCATTATTCCTTACTTGAAGCCAAAGATGACAATTTTGGAGTGATCATTTGGCCACTCACACACAGTCAGGTACAGGTCGCTGTAGATTTCCTCACCAGCAAACAAACGGACATGATGGACCTAAAGACAAAAAGCAAACACGAGACAACAGGCTAGAGAAACATGCATTTAACTGCCTTATCTAAGTTCTCCATTTATAGCTGTCATAGGAGGGACTTTGTACTGCATTGGTTGTCTGCTTGTGAAACCGGTGGACAGAACAAACTATGGGGCAAGTTTCCATTCTTTTACCTGTCTGAGTCTACTGTGCAGGTTAAACTCCCACCAAAAGAGATGGTAGATATAGAAGGAGAAGTCATCATCTTCTCCACAGTCGCTGGTGTAGGACAGAACGTAGCGGCCACATTTGGTGAAGCCAAGAAAGATGTGTCTAGAACCACAAAGGTGACAGAACAATATTACACTGACACTCCAGATCAGTATTGACACTCGTACAGACCGTAAAGCAGATTAGATATCAGCTATGTTGTTACAGATTGACAGTAAATACAGCTTTTAATAAACGTCATTATAAAACTGAGTGTTTATCTCCATTATCAGTGTGGAGTTTGTGTTTGCACATTTTACATTTGGAAAAACTGGTATTTATTCTCCATCAGCAAACACAGTGATGAGTTCTTCTCTTATAACTGGTAATGAGAAAAGAAAAAAATTAAGTCTTGATTCACACAGCAATGTACTGTTCAGTTTGAAGCACACTCACTGTGCCTTGCATAGTGCAGTACTGTACAGTGTGTGAGTCCATGGACTTAATCATAATAAACCCACTCAGTAAACACCACAGACTGTAAACACACACTGACCCTGCTCTCAGGAACTCCTCGCTGACAATGTTTTTTAATGGAACACACACTCGAGGTGGGAGCTTCCTGAACAGGCGCTGAGAAAACTGTCCTGATAGCTGGATAACAGAGGAGAGAGAGTACACACAGATATTAATAACCTAATTAACACAGTGACACACGACAGAGATATGGCATTAATAGTACGGAAGAGCTTTCAGACACAAACCACAGGGAGATTAACCCTCATGCCGTATCAAGCACAGTAATATTTTAGCACACGATGGACGTTGCATTTATGAACTGTGTAGCACTGCAAGACCCTAGAGGTTAACGTTAGCCGAAGCTAACGCTGATCGAGATTTAACTGTACAATACAGTAGGCATTTTAATGTCTAGCATGCTAATACCGCTTACATCAGGATGTCTATGAGCCCCTTACAAAACCGAACTGAGACAAACACACTGGAACATAAAGATAAAGGAAAGGTTTTCACATTTAGTAAGATGACTAGCCGCTTGCTTGCCTTTAAATGCTAATAGTTAGCCGGTGAGCTAACTAGTTAGCAACTAGCTATAGCTAGCCGCAGAAGCTCTTGAAAATGAGTATTCCACTGAAGAAGTCTCACGTTATTTCTGAACCACTCTTTTGTGTTTTAGGACACACATTTTGTTGATTCATGCCTACCTTGCCATGCATGAGAAGCTTCACGACATGGTCTTTATGCTTTCTTTGAGCTTTCTGTTTGTTATAGTCCTTTTCAGATTTCGAGCTGGGCGCCATCTCTCACTACACTGTTACCCATCGTTGCGTCCAGAGCCGTCCTGATTGGTCCACAGGCTGCAAGCGAGTGCTCTTACTCGCCGGTGCACACGTCCATCAAAACCAAAACAAAGGTAGGTCATTACAGAGGTGACATTCTGCAGGATCCAAGTGTGACTGATACAACACTGCCTCTTCTAGCATGGAAGATAACATGTGAAGTCAAACAGGTAATTTATCTGACATGACAAAACATTAGGCCTAAAATGGGGTGCACACTAGTGATCACACACGGCACTGGCGATTTGAATGTTTTTATTTTAAGTATTTAAAAACAAGCTGTAAAAATATTAACAAAATCAGCGTAAAATAATGGAAACTACTGGAAAAGACTTCAAACAATAAATTGGTAGGAATTTAACAGAAGGCAGTCAAGCACACAAACACATACGTACGTACACACACAACCAACCTACAGACTGTAGGATAGTTAGTGCTTTATTACAGCCACCTTACACACACTTTTCTGCTCAACAGCATACACTGTATACATACATACAACCCCCTTCAGCAAAATAATTAGTGAATAAAATTAAAATAAACTGTAGTAGCAGGGAGAGATAACACCTGCAACTTAAACACTGAAAGTGATTTTTTTTAATGAAGTTAAAAAAAGAGACCAAAAAGCCTGCAATTGTCTTTTTTTACAAACAATTTTTGAATATATTCAAAATACCAATTGACAGTTTTTACCCTTAGGAAGTCAAAGGGGAAAACTATTTAAATGTGAGCCAGTGTTGAGCTGATGTTGTGCTAGCTTGCAAGCAATGATGCTTATTAATTCACATTTTAAAAAACAAAACCAAAAAAATTGCATGGTGTGGGTGAAGGGACAAGCCGGACAGTAATCCAAGTAGTTATTTCATGCTGTGTTCAATGCATGAACAAAATGTGTTTTTTTTTCCTTCAGTGACTTAAAAAAAAAAACAAAACAAGAAAAAAGGAATAGAAAATGTCTAGGCGGATGGTCACTCTTATTAAAGTTCAAAGAGAAAACTTGACAGAAAAAATGAACAAGTCCAGAGACCCATTGCAATCGTCCAACAGACTGACACTCGTTTACTGGGCCTGAAAAGAGACATCACACAATGTAATTAAAACAGTCTTTGTTTTATAAAGAAATGTGAAAATTCTCTCATTATGGTTTGTGTGCATGTTAATACACACAATTATATGCAGGATCTGTAAGACCTGTGTGCTAAAACAAAATTTGATACCGTTTTTTTTTTTTTTTTTTGCATGTTCTTATGGCTTTAAATGGGCTTAACTGCACTAATTACATTAGATCAAATCAAGTGACTGCTACTTACTCTGCCTAAACACAAAGGTGTATCCATGTTTGCTCACTGCCAGGATGGTTATCCAAGCCAGTTATTTTGCTAAACTCCTCCTCTTACATCCATGTAGATTAGATTAGATTTAACTTTATTGTCATTACCCATGTACAAGTACAAGGCAGCGAAATGCAGTTTAGCATCTAATAAGAAGTGCGATAACATCAGTGAAAAGCACGCAGTATCTACAGTATGAAGTCAGAACTAATTTACTGATGTAGCAACACTCAATAGAGCATGATTTAAACGACAAGGCCAATCATTTTCTGTCTTAATAGTATTTTCAGCAATCTCCATACAGAGACTGAAACTGGCAGTGAATTGCCTCCACTCACTGTTAATGTCTGTCAGCTATCAGTCCTGGATTAGCTTGTTCGTCTGTGTGATAGATCTCCATTGTTGTTTAAAAATGGTTAAAAACACATCAGGGAAACACACTGCTGTGCTGGTTGACTTTTTTATTTTTGTAATGAAACCCCAGACTGGCCACAATTTCCTGAAGTTAGAATCAACTGCACATGCATGAGATTTTGTGCGACCTCTCAGTTTTGTTTACATTCTGTTAGTTATTTGTGATCATTTCTGGAGTTTGCTAATGAAGAAACATCAGTGCAGTGGTGCGCTTCACTGATTTGTTTTTGAACAACAGATAAAAGCCTCTTTTCCACCATCTGCTACCATCTCAACTCTACTCGCTTTTGTACCAGGTGCTTGGTTTTCCACTGCTCTCGGTGTAGCTGTCGTCATAGAGACACCACATTACACTGCAGTGATGTTGTCAGCAGTTGATACAGTGACAATGAAGGACATCGAAAGTATACTATTAATATAGAAAACTATTAATATAGAATATGACTGGCCTCATTCTTTAATGATGATGAAGAAAGTGAGTGAGTAAATTTAGGTAAAAATACCGGCTGTTTTTATATTTACCATGTCACAGTATCACATTTTAAGACAAAGAAAACTGCTGGGAAACATTTCTACTAAAATTAACTATTTTGGCCAATAAAAACATTCTTGACAGGTAAATGGCAGCTTCTCAAACCCTGGTAGCTACAAAGTTAACATGAGACACCGGTTTTGCTTATAGTAC
Organism: Monopterus albus; assembly: GCF_001952655.1. Taxonomy (NCBI): domain Eukaryota; kingdom Metazoa; phylum Chordata; class Actinopteri; order Synbranchiformes; family Synbranchidae; genus Monopterus; species Monopterus albus. The sequence goes on along the minus strand of NW_018127909.1, from coordinate 4,865,713 downwards.
CTGCTGTCCCTGCTGTGGAGCAGCTGCCTGCCCAGGCGCCGGTCCTGCCTGTCCATAGTAGGCAGCCTGCTGTCTGTAGTACTCCGCCCAGGCTGCACTGTAGTCCTGCTGGCCTCCAGCTGCAGCTCCACCTGCTGCAGGAGTAGCTGCTGTTCCTGGAGCAGCTGCTGTCCCTCCAGCTGGCTGGGCTGGGAAAACACAAGATACACAAACACACCTGTGATTTGCACATACTTGTGCACTTATTTAAATTTGCAGAAAACAACTGTCATCTGATAAGTGATTAAATTAATCATTCTAAAACTAGTAATGTAATACTCATGATTGACCAATTCAACTAATTTCATTAAGACAAGCTGTCTGATATGTTTGAAAATAATATTTGAAGTTCTGACATGTGGATCTCTACATGGCAAGTTAAATGTTCTCTTGGACATATTTTAATGGCTGTGAATCCTTAGTTGTTAAAAAATTAAGAAATAGTTAACTACAATAAAATTTGGTGTCCACTTTTACACTGGCAAGTTCAATATTTTGTCTAAAGTTTAACATAATTTCACTGCTTAAACTTTTCAAGCTTGGGTTTGAAAATGTTGACTTTCAGTTTACTAACAAAACACTGTAATTCAAAACCTCAGTTTGCCCAAATATATTTAGACAAAACTGTGTGTTTGTAGAGTCTACTTACTCATGCCCATCTTCTTATAGTACTCCTCCCAAGCCTTGGTGTAGTCTGGTTGGCCCCCAGCAGTCTGTGGTGCTTGGCTCTGGTCCCCTGGTGCTGCTGAAGTGGCTCCTGGATTCTGCGCTGCCATGGCACCCCCTGGCTGTTGGCCATAGTATTGTGCATAGTAGGCTGCCCATGCTGCGTTTGGGTCTGCTGCTGCCTTACCTATTGAGGGTTGGGGGTGGAGGAAATAATGTGTAATGACATGAATGAATTACACCTCAAACCATTTACAAAGTGCCTTGCAACTTTTAAAAAAAATAACTTTTGAGGCAGGTATGGATATAGAATATCTGGGATAAATGAAAGCGAGTGCACAAAATAAACTACCCACTGGGGTCATGTGGACCTGGGGCTTGCCATGGCTGGTAGGGATTTTCCCAATTCTGAGGACAGTACTGGGGACCACCAGGTGCAGCTCCACTGCAGAGAACAGGACAGTTTGAAATGTGTTCAAACACTGCTTATTTATAGCAAAAACTAAAATTCCCAGCATTGAAGTGATGTTTGTGGGTTGGACTTACTGAGGAGCACCACCAGGAGGCCCAGCATCGTAAGGGTTGGGATTATAAGGACCCATCGGACCACCTGGACCTCCTGGACCAGGACCACTGCCAACAGGGCACAACGGAGCCTGGGGAAAACAGACACACAAAGTCTTTAAGACCACGAACCAAAAAAGGATGATATCTTTTGACAGCAGTTTGAATTGTGTAGTATTTTTTGTTCTGTGAATCACATGAATGCACCTCAATCTTCTCTTCTATAAGCTGCTTTGCATGATCGATCTGTTGCGGGGACCCTCGGATGATGAACAGCTTAAAGTTTGGGTCACCATTTGGCGGCGGTTGGCGGGATATCTCCACAAACGCGCCGGTCTGTTGGTTGATGGTTCAAAGTTACTTAATGAGTGGAACAGTTGTCCATTATGTTGCTACCAAGGCTTAAAATAGAGAAGTCAGTGCTTCAGAGAGGACTTAATACTGGGGAATGTCTTGAAACAACATCCACGTTCATACAGGCCATTGCATGTTTTTAAACTACCCAACAAATTAAGGCCAACTTCACATCCTACTGTCTTGTGTAAAAGTGCAGCACTTTTACCTACAATTATGTTTTTTGGAAGTATGGTATTGTTACTTGCAATTAATTGTTAGCTCTCCCACTGATAATTGCACAATATATTCATGGTATACTGAGAAATGCAAACAGGCATTTTGCCTCCTCCAGTTCCCCTGGCCTCTACCTCTCCCTCTCCCATCATGTGGCATCCCTGCACCGGGTCCTGGGGGGCCCTGTGGAGGAAACACATCACATATCAGGTTTAGTGGTATTTGTGTCATCAACAGACATCAAGAAATCAAATCACTGCCTCTGTGCTGTGTACTTACCCCCTGCCCACCCTCCTCTCGGGCACGGATGCTCTGTAGTAGGCCAGTGATGATTGAGGCAGCGTGCTGACACTGATCTGGTGGCCCCATAATATGGGCAATTTTATCTGGACTTGTACCATCATCTGTAACACATGACAAAAGGTCAGAAGAGCTACATTAGGTTAAATACAAGAAAATAAAACTATAAATGGCCTTTTCTAGACAACAAAATGGAAGGAAAGTGTTATTTTGGACAAAAGGCATAATTTTTTAGGTTTCATCTTCTCTTCACAGATTTAGCCTTAAATAATCTTTGTTTTACCACAAAGCCAAGGCAGTATACTGGAATTTAAACTTTTTGTGGCATTGTACTTATGACATGTTGTGAAATACAACAGTTTAATTTATTCCAAAACCATTTGGTGCGCTCACCTGGTTTAAACTGTATCTTCACTCCAGCATCACTCTGGATCTTCTTGATCATTTCTCCGTTACGACCAATCACAACTCCTACAGAGTGGCGTGGCACAGCTATCTATGGAATTAAAAAAAAAAAAAAAACAACCCTGTGATAACTGGTCAAAGCTGTTGAGTCTCATCCATTAAAGTTACGGTAAACAAGCATCATTGCATGTTCATTCATAAGTTTGTCTTATTTTAAAAAAACAAAACAGACATTACTTACATCAATGCCGCCACCTCCTCCCATTCTTGATCCATATTCATTCCTATCTCCAAAACCTGCATGATCCCTGTCTCGTAGAATCTCATTGACCATCTCCTTTGCTTGCTACAAAAACACCAAGGAAGACATGGTGAGTTAGAATAAGACAAACAGGGACATAGAACACCCAAGTTAGTTATCCAAAACTATCTCTCGTTGGCATAAGAGTACCTGCACTTTGTAGGGGTCTCCAATGATGCGTAGGGGTTTATCTACGTTGGATGGCTGGGATCCATCTTGAATAAGAATCATTTTAACTCCAGCTCGCTCCTAGACATTTGCAGGAGGGATTTGTCACATCAAATACAGATAGAAGATGTTGAGATCAACATCATAGTGAACTTGAGTATGTTAAACTGTTCACTGGGCTTTGGTATTAGGTGACACTGGAACCCCCCCCCATTATTCATACAGTAGAAACGATCTGAATCATCAGAGCTCTATCAAAGTACCGTTAGTCTTACCTGCAGCTGCTTGATGGTCTCTCCTCCTTTGCCTATAATAAGGCCAGCTTTTCCTGCAGGGATGATCATTTCCTGCATAGAACCTGTCTGGCCATTGGTCGACTCATGACCCCTGGACACTATGTCATCTATAAGTGCCTTGGCTCTCCTAGAAGCAAATTCAAATGAAAGAACGGTAATGAACTGAGGAATACAAGGCTGAGGTCATACAAGTAATTCTGTTAATGGGTCACTCTATTCTGACTTGGCAGTGTGGCTTCCAGTTGCATCTACAGTTACACCATAGTCTTGGACACCTGCAGAGTACAG
>NW_018127909.1:4829545-4862083 GCF_001952655.1 Monopterus albus | reverse complement strand
GAACAGCTGTAATCATTTTTAAAACAAGGGTGGATCAAGGGAAAGTCCACTTACACCTTAAGTTGATAATTTTATTGCAATTTGTTTACTGTGAAACTCATGGATGCCTTTCTGCTTTCTTTTTTCGCACTACATAGTCACAATGAATAATGGCCTTTACAAGGAAATACACTTTGCCTTGTAGCTCTCTACTCATTAACTTAAATCCAACAAACAATCACTCTTAAAAGTTAAACACAATGCTAATATTTCATTTTAACTGAGTTGTATAGATCATGGTTAAGCCACTTTGTGCCCTTCAGGTGAGCCGCTAAGGGCAGAGACACACCAAGATGACGTGAAAGAACTAGCAGCGATGTAGGACAACTGTTGTTTTGCCCCATGTTGCTTTTGTCTGGGCCAGCTGGGTTGAAAAAGTGGCACTTGTACACACAACACAGAATACAGCCAATGGCCAACTAGCATGTACATTCTGTGCCTGTGTGAGAGAAATAACTCATCCATACCAGTAGGTAGCAGTATCTGTATTCAACATTCTGGAAGGGAAAGAAGAAGAGCTAGACAATGGAAATAAAGCTGTAAACAAAGCAACTGAACTTCAACAAAGCTGCTGTTTATACCCAATTTTAATCAAGAATATGCAAGCACCATTCTCTTCTCGTGCATTGATTCACTAAGCTCAACATCCAATCAGAGTGGTCTTTCTCATTGATGAGGCCTGACAGCAATTCAACTGGACCTAATTGGCCAAAAAGCCACCAACTAGTGCCAACGGTGTGGGACACACTGGAAAGACGGGCCCCAACAGATGCTCACCAATGGCCAACCAACAGCTCAGCATCTCGCGGCCATAACATTGTGCCTGTGCTTATGGAGCAGAACTAATTAAAGTAATAATTATAGCTGGGGTTTAATCTTAGCTAAGGACTGCTTCGTACACAGCCTGGAAGGAGGTACTGCCTTGGAGGCCAAACTTTCAAAGTAAAGTCTCATGCTACAAACTGTTGCCATTGCAAGCATAAACTAGATTAGACCAGCCACCAGACCAGCAAAGCTTCATCCCATAGTCATCCATGAACATAAAAAACAAACAAAAAAACACACACACAAAAAACAAACAACTTTGTGTATTTGACAAGATGAAAATTCCAGTTTGTTTCTATGAATATGAACACCAGCTTACTGTATGGCATCTGGTGACCCAGTCAGAGAAATACTTCTTTCTGGAAGACCAGCACTGTCTGTGTATGAGAATGTGTGTCAATCCAAGAGAAGATGCAAAATCCATAATACTTTGCAGATTTAATAAATACTGGGTTGGAACATAGCTCACCGTGTGCTATCTGGACCTTGCAGCCAGAATCCTGCTGTATTCTGTTAATTTGTTCACCTCCTCGGCCAATGACTTCAAAGACAACAGCAAAGACATTTAGATTCTAGTTTGAACATGTGTAACACAGAAGCATGGGCATCAGTCATGTCCATAGTTTAGGAAACGTATGCTCATGTACTCACTGAGACCGACCATGCCATCAGGTACCCTGTACTCTTCTGACATTGTGGAGGGCCTGACACTGCAGACAGGTAAAAGAATATATAATGTTTTAAAGGATCTCATCTCTGTCATAACCATAAACATCATATGTGTTCATGTAAAAGGAAAAAAAAAAACATAACTATATACACCTTTGTTGGGAGAGGGCAGCAAGCTGAGCTCCGATAGCTGTAACAGAAGGAGGAGTGGGTGAGTGGTTGGAAATGTCACTGTGCAAGTGTTTGAAACAAGGTCAACATGTTTATTCAACATACACAAAGCAGAATCTCTTTCGCTCTGAGATGCTACCTTCTTGGCATCGGGTTCATCTAGAAACAAAAGAAAAGGTGAATCTTACAACACAGACAAACAAATGCAGACAAAATGAGTGTTGGTGCTGATTTTAAACCTGCTTCTTCCAGAGATCGTTTTTGTGCTGTGAACGAATAGCTCTCAGCTCCACCGTTGTTGTTCACTGGGGGAACACCATCTCCGCCGATTTTGGCTGCAATCTGGAAAGATATACACTGAATGAAACCAGCAGTGTTTGTAATACTCCCTAAAAATGCAATGAAGGACTTCAATGTGAGTTTTGTCAAGAGTGAATATCACTATGAGCAAGCAGTAAGTGACCCTTTTAACCAAATGCAGTTGTATAATTGTGATTTCATATTAAGATCATGTAAGGTGGCAATCCCAACACAGGAAGATCAGTTTATGGAGTACTAACACAACACTAACTGATGATATCGTTACAACCTAGGCACCACACATTTATAACATTATACCTTTGTGAAACAGCCAGTGAGGATTCAACTAAAAATACTAGTGATAAGTTGTATTTTGGAATGTTTAAGATCCAGCTTAACCCATACTATGGCCTACAAATCAGGACAGCGACCCCAGTCATCATGATAGTAAATTATAATCTGATGGTCATAAAATTAACAGCGCCTTTGTAAAACTGTGATTACTCAGTGACAGAAAATGAATCTGTCATGACCTTGATAATCAGCTGATTGTTAGTTATTTATCAAGCAAAATGTCAAACATTCTCTAATTTCTGTGTTTTATTGGTACATTTCATGCCATTTTTTCTGTGTTATATCACTACTAATATCTTTAAGGTTGGGGCTGCTCCTTGAGGAAAAAAGCTAAAATTTGTCACCTGGGCCACATCAAAAGTTGTGCAAACCATTTAGTTTTACCACTTTATAGTTTAATCAATTAGCAAGAAACCAAAATCAGACAAGGCAAACATTAACTGCAGCCCTAACCTTGACATCTAACCACAAAGACCTGGGGAAACACTTACAAAAGTTCACTTCAACCATTGTACATATTACAGAAAAGAGCGATAAGAATTGTGCATAAGAAGGGGTATAGGGATCACACCAATGGAGCTTTCATACAGTCTAAATTGTTAAAATTCTTTGATTTAGTGGGATATAAGACCGCTGTGTTTATGTATAAAGCCAGGAACGACTTATTACCAAAAGTTATTTGATGAAAGGGAAAGGGGTTATAATTTAAGGGGTCAGTTGAATCTAAAAGTTCATGCTATACGTACGACCAAAAAAAGATTTTGTATTTCTATAAGTGGGGTCAAATTATGGAATAATTTAAGTGTGGACATGAAAAACAGTACTTTTTTGTATAAGATGATGTTATGGGGTAGGACTGGATAAGTCTGACTTCTTCCTACTCCATTCAAACATGTACTAGGTATAAGCAAACTGATTCTGAATCAGCATTGGTTGGATTTGTATCATTATGTGTGTGTTGATGCCGTTTGTTCTGCATGTTTGAAAGAATAAATCAAATCAAAGACCTGTAATGCAGCTCCACGCTGCTGCCACCGTCCGTAAAACAAGCAGCAAATGAATATTGAAAACTTAGCCACTAAATAACTTGTAAACAACATTTAGATCCTTTGTGGATCTAAATGTTACATTAGTTATCGATATAGTGTAATATTGACCTTAACGTTACTTCAAGACCATCACAAAGCCACGACAACGTTGCTCTTTCTGAAACCAAGTTTCACTCACGGGGGCTTCAAGACCATCACAAAGCCACGACAATGTTGCTCTTTCTGAAACCATTTGTAACTTCACGGTTAGCTTAACGTTTGTTACTTGCCTAGCCAACTTATCTCCAGTAGCTATTCTATTTAACTTAAATAAAGGATTGTTAGATATTAGTAAAACAGTTGGATAATGTTAGACATTAATGTGTTGAATCAAATGTGTTAGTAATGCAGTTTAGTAAGATTTAAAGTCTGCTCTAGTCCGTTTTGTTTCAAGGTTAGCAGACAGAATGTTGATTCTGAAAAGTGAACCATAGGTACTTATGACACCAATTCTTTTCCTGTATTAATCTTGTATTAGAATATTAAGTCTGAACAAACGAATGAATGCCTTAGCTACACACCATTGGACAACATACACACATTGAAATTCTTCGTTTTGTTATGACTAGGTAAAAACGCAGCTGCTCAAAGCAAGTGGAGCACTAGATAAGAGACGGACTCTTCGGATTGACTTCATCTGGAAATTTTTTTTTGGTAATCTTTCTGAGTAAGGGGTTAGCCTAAACCTTATAAATGTATTTAGGTTCTGTGTGGCGGGGGGACTCCACTTTCCAGCGGCCTGTGTGTGTCTGGAAATGGGAGCAACCCGGGTCGTGTTTGTAATTTTGCTTGTGGTTAAAATGAACCCGCACTAGACGAAGAAAGACGGACTGCTCAATTAAAGAACTAGCGTACTACAGGATCCTGTTTTTACACAAAACTGTTATCTACATTGCTGTTCAGCTCACACTACCCTCCAAACCTTTTCAACTGATCCTTCGACCTGGCGAGTGTGTTAGACTACAAACATGAATGGCACTGCTATAAGCTAGCCTGCTAGCTACTTATATAAAGCTAAGGCCACGGCTAATAAAGCTAGCTACCGTGTTACTCCCGCTAGTTACCTGTCTGGCTCGTTCTACAGCATCAGCAAAGGCGTCTTTTTTCATCCCAGCACCGACTCCATTTGTCGGTAGACCACCGTAATCAGACATGCTGCTCACAAGGGGCAGATAAAAACAGAGGAGACAGGCTGTATCGCTTTGGCCGGGTCGAGCTGCGCAGAAGCGGGAAGGCTAAAAGGGAGCGTACGAGGGAGACACCAATGTAAGCAAGCTCGCCAACCACGCCGGCAAACTTCCCTGCTTAAAATAACCAATCAATGCATCTTTGACCCGGATTTCTTCTTCCTCCTTTCTGGGGTTAATGTCCCACGTTACAAAATAAGAGCCAACATCCCGCCACCTTCTGGGCTGGAGTGTAGCGCCAGCCAGTGTTTATAGCATGTTATTCATTTCCACCTTAAATAAACCCATTTTTGGAAACTGTTTAACAGCTACATACAATGGAGTCTTATTTTTAACAATTAACGCTAAAAAACGCAGTTGCACTCCCATTAAAGTGCAGATAAAAACTATGATTGTAGTCATGGCATTTAATTGTTTTCTAATAATAACACATTACAGTTCGTGGCCATTTATGTATGTTCATTAAACTATGTTTTTTTTACTTAGGGTACCATATCAGATCCATTCCTCCCTCATTTATTCTGAAAAACTGATGACTATGTATTTGTATTTTAATGTTTTGGAGAGTCACTTCCTAATAATTTACTAGGACGTTTCCTCAAAATAAAATAATGTTGCCCTAATTATAAAGCAAATTTGGTAACAATATAATATTTGCTTATTATTTAACTTTACCTTTTCTTATTCTTCATATATGTCGAATTGCAAGCTTGCCTCTCACAGTTCACATTTGTGCACATCTTCAGCTCACCTGGTGCAAACCGAATTAGGACTTCCCAGCTTATGTTAGCAGTGAACTGAATTAATTGGAAGGGCACCAACTGAACTGTGACTCTATTTGCTCCACAGATATTCAAGAAAACCTCCACATTTGCTTGTATAATTATTATACTGCACAGCCAGTTACAGACCTTGATAAAATGGACAAAACTTACAGTATTAGTAGCAGTGTAACAGTAGCTACAGGACAAAGTGTACAGTACTAGTGCTGTGATTTTATTTAATTTTGACATTTGTAATTTCAAATGGAAACTTTAGTTCTCTATTAAAAAGCTCTGTGGTATTTATTTAACAAAAGCAACACAATGCATGCATTTATCTGCACATTCCATAATGAATACTGACACTTAACTCTAGTTTTGGCATTAAATCCCATTTCTCATAGTTTCATGACACAGTCAAAATCATGTCTTTTCCACAGTGCTAAATCTGCACACTGTGCATATACAGTTTATGAAAGTAGTCTATTTACAGTATATGGCACTGAACCTAGTAGTGTTCACATACAACAAAGCAGGCACAAAAGTGAATACCCATGAAACATGGTGGGCCGTTTGCATGAGAGGTTATCTTGAATCTTCTGTGCTCTTCTTGATACAGCTTTAGCAGTTTCTCACTTGTAAAATAAAAAATCTTTGGTGTGCTTTACTCAGGAGTAATACCTCCATGAAAGAGAATATTGACAACATCTCTTATTGAATACCTCCATGAAAGAGAATATTGACATCTCTTATTTTCACCATCTTCCAATTCATTGTCCATGAGGTCACACAAGATTAAACTTGGTAATTATCAGTACTGGCATTATTAAATGCTGCTTGACAATTACAGTATTTCTATAGTTTGGAATATCTAAGTCAAAGTCCTGAGTGCAACTTTACTGGTGTCCAGAACGTTGTGATCCATGGGGATTTGAACAAATCTTCTTATCAATCCTTTATCTTCTCTAAGGACCACCTAGGAGAAATAACTGTGATGTAGGAATGTAACATGGACTGCAAATGTGGTTACACCTTCTATCTGCTCATTCTCAGGCAAGTTGATGCAAGTTTCCATCTGTCCATGTGAAATGCAGTAGTAGCTGTTAGCTTTCACACAACTGCATGCATTTCAATGTAATATGGAATGCATGTCACTTGAAACTCTTCACAGTAACTGCAATTTCAGGTGAGTTTTTCACAATGGATTATACATAATGTTTATCTGTTAATCACTTTTCCTTCCATGGTTTATTTTTCATCCTGTCATCTTCAACATATAATGTCAAGACTAGCAATCAGAGGACTATGTATTCACCCACAATCCAGGCTCATTTCCTCATGCACTGCCATCAGATCTGCACATGCTTGTAGATAAAGCCAGACCCAAGTCATCTTTCCTTTTCCTACCCTTTCCCCTTCCCTCCTCTCCTACCCTCAATGTCCACTCCCAGGACTATCCTCGTGTATTCATAGACAACATATGAAATGCTGACAGCAGGGATGACTTTCAGCAGGTTGGGGGAAATTCCTCGATAAAGTCCGGCAACACCTTCCTGGGTCACGATGTTGTGAAGCAAGGCCAACATGGAGGGTTTAGGGGCTCCCTTCTCTGAAGCTGTGGAGAGAGAAAATGGATAGGCTTCATCAACACTTTCTGGTCTGATTACATTTGACACTGAAGTCATGTTTGCATGACTAAAATAAAATTTGAAGTAGAAAGCTCAGAAAAATACTAGTAAGTAGACCATGAAATGGTTTCCTACCTGCCTGATTTACATTAATGTATGGGTTAAACAAATTGGGATTGACATTTAGTTGCCCGATTTGTCTAATTTACATTAGTGTGATAATGAAGTTGTGAGCAGGAACTGTTTTAATAACTTGTTCAGTGATGCACCAATATTCAAGACATGTGAGCAACTTTTTGTTTGCAAGAAACAACAACTACCATCATTTGACAGAATCTCTCTTAAATCGCTTTTAAATTTAAAATCCACTTACTAGCTTTTTACACAGCTTTCAATTGCATCTCATGGGTTTATTCTTCAGATGGATTTGGCTGTTATCATCACTCGAGCTAAGCATGGACCTTTGGTCACATGATGACCACTGAGCAAACTCTACTCACTGAAGATGGCCGTGTTACCAAGTGGACCTTGAGTTGATATTTTTCTTTTGTCAAGAATGCTCAACCTTCCTCATTTTCACTAGGGCCATGTGTACATATTGTTTGTCAGCTGGGTCTGATTTACTGACAACATCAGTAAAATGGATTGCTCATCAAAGGCAACTCAAGACTCACAGTGAAACTGACACAAACCAGTGGCTCACAATAAGGTATGATATTAATAGATTAACTAATAGTATACTTTTAAAAAAAGTCAGCAGTATGTTACAGCATACACAATTTTTAGTTAACTGGCTTAATCATCAGTATAGCTCTTTATTCATGGCTTTTGCAGTTTTGCCATTTGCAAAATGAACATTTCTTTGTACACTCAGATAAGTGTCAAATTAAAGGCAAAACCTGAATAAATGAGTAAAAGAGTGCACACAAGGTGTCAGTGATTGTGAAAATGATGTGACTCATTTGCTGTCACGAGAGCTCAGGCAAACTGATCACCTATGGTAAATTCTGAAGCACCATGGTACATGGCATATCCACCACCATCATCAAAACAATAAATGAGGCAATGTTTTTAAGAAGAATGGTGGCCATCCCTCAAGTAAAGTTTAGAGACTTGGAGGAGCACTGGAGCTGGTTTTGATCCTTGTGGTGGCTCAAGACCTTACTAAGACAGTTTATGTTGGATTTCCATTCATTTGTCCCCAGTCTGTATCTACAGTTATCCTGACCTTGTGCCTGCATTCGAGTGCGGATCAGTGCCAACGGGTAACTTGCCAGCTGTCCACAAGTGCTGGAGACAGCACCGCAGCCGACCAGCACCATGACCCCTGGGTCGACTGAGCCAATGTTCCTGTTCAGCCAGGCAAACTTCAGAGTCTGGGAAAGAAAGAGCATGAGAAAGATAATAAACACTAAGAAGATATGCATTTTGAGAGCTGTGTGCTTTCACGTTTCTGACCTCATAGACAGCCAGGTCAATGCCAGCATAAGGTACAATACCCAGCAAGTTTGGTACATAACCCTTGTAGAACACTGCGACACCTTCCTTCTGTAGGATTTGTTTGGCACAGTCTGCTATTCCTGAGTATTGGCCTGTTTTTCTTAGTGTGAGACGGGTCTTCAGCACCTGAAGGGAAAACAAAAAAGGAGCGATGGAAGATGAAAAGGAAACAACAAGGAGGAAGAATAGAGAAAATAAATCAGTTATTTCACTGGTCATGCAAACCAGGAAATGTGTTTTCTTGAGGCCATATGAATGTCTTTATATGTGTATTACCCTGATATTACCTCCATTGGATAGATAGCTGTCTGAGCTGTAGCTCCAGCCATAGAGCCGGCCACAAACCTCTCATGAACCTTTAGATTTTTTGTGTCATTACCACCACGCATCACATTCTTGATCTATGCAGCGTCGACAAGCAACAGAAAAAATAAAGTAAACAATTATTCAATCATAGACAAATGCAAAATGATAATACAGGATTGATGGAAAATAATCCTCAACATTACTCAACATTTTGAGAAACATGCTTATTTGCTTTCTTGTTGAAAGTTAGATGTGAAGATTCCTACCACTTTCATCTCTGTTAAATATGAGAATAGAACCAGCAGCTGGTTAGCTTAACTTAGCACTGTTAGAAATTAATAAATTAGTCAGATAATTATTAGACTTTAATGGGCGTTAGTAATGCAGTTTAGTAAGATTCAAAGTCTGCTCCTGTGTGCTCTGCTTCAAGGTTAGCAGTAAGCCATGACACCAATTGTTTTCTTGTATTAATCTTGTGTAAGAATTATGTCTGAATGAATGTTTAGTTACACATCACGCATACAACATACACACACATTGAGCTACCTCATTTTGTTATGACTAGGTAATACGCGGCTGCTCCAAGAATGTGGAGCTCTAGATAAGAGATGGAGTCTGTGGGACAGTGTTCTGTAATCCTTTTTATACATATATTTATATATATATTTCTGTAAATAAACCAGCACTAAAATCAAGAAGGACGGACTCCTTTTTTACTCAGATCTGTCCAGTAAAAGAACTGGGGTATAACAGCACAAAGACTTGAAATGGAGGGAAACAACAAAACTCTAAAATACACTAATAAACACATTATAATTTATTTGTTTAATCTATACAAAAACCTAAGCAAAAAAATGTTTTACTGGGAAGCTGGAGCTGGAAATGATGTCACACCCAAGTTAACTACGTTCCAGTTGCAGTTAACCATCAGTTTGAGCCAGGTTAGCTATTGTTATCCACTGTTAGCAATACCAGTTTATAACAATGCATTCTGTGATATTTTGTACATACAAACAGTTTAGCAACTTGTTCACAGATAGAAGTTTGACAGTACTGTGTGTATGACTGTTTTATTGAGACACAAATAAATCAAAAGTGCTAATAAAAAGTATATTATGACAGCTTTTTACTGCTGATGCTCAGAGAAGCCATCTTGGATTTTGAGATCGGGGTTGGTGAATTTCTTCTGACTTTCCGAGTTGGAAATCTGACTTCAGGGGGTGTTATAGTTGAAATTTTCACTGGGAATTTCCCAGTTCAAATGGAACACTCCAACAGTCCAGTATTTGTTTTCAAGACCTGTTAATGGCCTTTATGCTAAGATAAGCTAAGTAGCTGCTGCCAAGTAGTTTCATATTTAGCGTTCAAACTATCTAAATTTTGGCAAGAAAACAAGTGTATTTGCCCAAACTGTTGAACTATTCCATTAAACATATGCCTGGGTAAATCAGAAAAATGATGCAACATATAAAGGGCAATTTCATGTTGGTTGGAAACAAAATGAAAAATCATTTAAAATTCCATCAAAGTTGGTAAGAGGTAGGAGAAAGAAAAAATAATAAGGGAGATCAAAGATGAACGGGTGTTCAGAGGTGTAGAAAAAAGATAGGGGAAGGTCTGAGCTCTGCTTCACCTGTTCATAAGCTGAGAACTTGATAGCAGTCTCTGGGGCAATTTTAAGAACATTGATTCCATTGCCCCTCCACAACGACCGCACTCCTCCCTCTTTCACCATATACTGAAAACTGCTCAGCACATTCCCTTTAAAGTCAGTGGAACCATGAACCTGACAGAGGAAACGAAAAAGTTATTACTTTGTGTAAATCAGTGATGGCTGACTGACACAGAACCATTTCACATATAAGCACTAACACATGAATGATCATTTAATTTAGGCCAATCATAAGATCATAACTGATGCTTGCTGACCTGTCGGAAGACTTTGAGACGGTCCAAGGGGGCAGTTCCAGTCCGAGATACAGATCCAGCCATAGCTCCAGCCATCAGCTGCCGCCACACAAAGCCAGACTTCTTCTCTTCTTCTGAAAATTCATCTGGGACTGTCAAAAGCTCGCCGATATCCACCATCTACTGGAGCCGTGGTAGTAAGAATGCAGATCAGAAAATTATTATAATAAAGAGGAGAGAAGAAGACAGACAGAGTTGAGTATACAAAAGTATACACAATGCTCTTCAAGGTTTGTTAGTTTAAGTGTGTGCGACCTCACCACTGAATGTTTCCAGTAAAGTGCCACTTCCTCCATGTTAGTGAGAGGATTAAACAGGAAATAGTCTCGCCACTCATTCCAGTCAATGGTCATGGTACCATCTTTGTCCATACTAGATTAACACATAAACAAATGTTGAAATTATATAATGTTGAAAATTGTTAACATAAAGCAGAGTCATTATAGTTGATATAAAGCTGGAGAAGGTAGGAACAATAATTTGCTTAAGTTTAAAAGATAGCAAAGAGGAGTCCTTTAGTCTCTCTTAGCAGTATCAAACCCTGTGTGCCTACACCAGCCAGATGAAGACTCCACGTCTTTTTCATTCAGTTAAAAAAAAAGATATCATATCAAGATACAAAGCTTAGACATGTGACGCTTAAGCAGCCTTTTAAACTCATTGAATATCAAACTATTTGACTGACAGAGCTGTAAAACTTGTAAGCACTTACTCAACATGTTTAGAGACCAGTTGTAGTACGAAGTGAAATTTGCTGTTGTGTTTGATATGAGATATTGACACACTGATAACAGACCTTAGCAAAATCTTGGTGGCATCCTCCAGGCTGATGTTCACACCGAGGCTGTGTAGACAGTGCTGGATCTCCACTGCATCTATCTGCCCTGCAAATACCCACCAGTCACACACAAAGAGCAAGACAGAAACAATATGGAGATCTTTTTGTAATTATCTTAACACGAGCCATTAATTATTATCTCAATGTGGTTAGAGACTTGTAAAGACCATCATTGTTCCTGTCCAGGCTGCTAAACATGAGCTTGAGCTGTTTTTCATGGTTGCGAAGATACTGTGTGAACTCTTCAAAGTCCAGTACTCCATCCTGGTTGGTGTCCCCAGTCTCCACGATCTGAAAGCAGAGACAGCTAGATCACTGAAAAATAAATGTCTGGGCATTCAGCAGATATTTGGTCAGGGACCAAAAATGTACAGTTAGTTAGAAAGTAAATTGTAAACAACAACAACAAATGCCTCATGAATAACAGCCCAAAATCCACATTTTTTGTATATAAAAAATATATTAACATAATATATTTTGGCCAAACCTCACCAGAAAGATCAGACATCATATCATGCTTTTCATGTATTGCAAAAGCAGTCTATCATTAATTACGTGCAACGTCATAAGTTTGCCGAGTCTATTACAAATACAGCAGAGGTGACCCAGACTGTTGCGAAATACCACAAGATAGAAACTGCACACTAAGTTTGCAGTCTTTAAATAAACCTCTATCTTGCCATCTGTTGGTCAAATAATGCTACAGCTTGTTGTGTACTTGAGGAATGGCCTACATAAAGAAGTTTAAAACAAGAGGTTTGTGTTAATGTAATTCATTTGTCTTGATTAGTAAAGATATAGCAGCCTGTTTTATGCAGTAATTAAAGACTGTGCATGTGGCAGTTGTTTATTATAATTTATTTTGATGGTTTTGTTAACTGAATACAGTGTAAACATGTTATAGTATTTTAAATGTACACTGAGGATAGATATACTATATAATCTGCATTTTAAACAAAAGGCTTGGATAACCAAATCAAACATCAGTATGAATGATCAGAATCTCATTTATTATCCTTAAATAGACTAATTTTCATCTATCATCAATTATGGAAATATTGTCAAAATGTTTAAAATCAAAAGCCTATGTGTGAAGGAAAAGGGAGACATGCAAATTGTTCCAGTGTGAATTACACTTTGGACAAAGATCTATCCTTAAAAAGAATGAGGAACCAAAAGAAAGGTTACCGTTCTCATCTTACAAGGTCCTGCTTCTTGTACCAAAATAGACTGTATGCTGCCCTTCACATGTGTACACACACACACACAGCCTCACACTGCTAGCCCCACCAGCTTTTACCCTAGCCTAAAACTCATAACATTTAAGAATGTACACTGTGGGGACTTGTAATTTGGAGACAGGTATCCACAGTGTCACTGTTTATGTTCCCACAACATGAATAATACATTTTGCACCAACAAAGAACAGAGAGAAGCAGCAGCAGGGGAGAATGTGACAACGTCATAGTGACCCACACACATTTTGTGAAAACAAACAGACACAGACAGGCTGAGAGGAGAGAGGCAGACCACGGTCTGAGAGGAGAGAGAGGCAGATTGTGTGTAGTCACAACAGAGTTATTTTGTTGATGTTACTGCCAGATTAAAGAAATTCAAGAGGTTTGCATAAGAAAAAATGTTAAAGATCTCATAGGCCTTCACTGGATGTTGAGTGTGGAGAGGAGAGGAGAGACCACTGGGTCATGTGATTTATTAATAGAGAAGGAAAACCCTTTAAACACCCCGTCTCTCCCTTTTTCTCACAGACACACACTGACACAACCATGACACAGCTGACATGTATATAACCATTATTTAACAATGGTTGTGTCACAACATATGACAAACATGTCAGCTCCACCTCCATGGCTTGTCAAATATGCCACTATCTCTATGTGTGTGTTGGTTAACAGCTTCAGTCGGTAACAGATAAGGGATAATTTATTGACTGATTGATTGATTGATTGACTGATGGTAACAGAGTGTCAGAGCCCTATGTCTACTGACCAAGATAACTTAATCTGACTGCAGAACACTGACACAACTGTACGTCTTCAGTGTGACGTAGCGCTCACATCACACATGCACATGCCAGTGCATGGTATCCCAGAGAACAAACAGATCTGTGTGATCCTGTATCTCACCCTCTCAAAGGAACCTGCTGAAAGTCCTTGACCTGCCAGCCCTGTCCGCAGTTCAAGGATGTCAATGCGTCCATCTTTGTTGAGGTCCAGCTGATCAAACAGCTCAGCCCAGCACTTCTCCCTCTCCTGGTCTGGACCAGGACTGTCCCTGTCCTGGCAGTGTGCCCATGGGACCCATGTTCCTTGAGAGCCCATAACTGTTCTGAGTCAGAGCCTGCTGATGGGATACCAGGACACTGGTTCAATCACCACCACCTGACTCAGAAAAAAGACAGCATTGAAGGAAATCAAATGGTGATGTACATTTATTTAGACCACTGGTTCCCAATTAGGAGGTGGGAGACC
This sequence comes from Monopterus albus, assembly GCF_001952655.1. Taxonomy (NCBI): domain Eukaryota; kingdom Metazoa; phylum Chordata; class Actinopteri; order Synbranchiformes; family Synbranchidae; genus Monopterus; species Monopterus albus. The sequence continues at coordinate 4,847,960 of NW_018127909.1, read as the reverse complement.
CCACAGTGGGCCATGAGGTGATTCTGGCAAGTCATTTAAAAAGTACTTCATCAATTTAGCATTGCAAAATCAGTCTATACATTTCTTCCTTGTCAAAACTTCATGCCTACATCACCCACAATACAATTTGCTCGCCAACAGTTTGTTCTGAGATTCAGGTGTAATGTATACTTGAGGAGTTTGCTCACATCTTTCAGACTTCACACCCCCAAACAAAAGATTTTATACAACCTTGTGACATACAGGATGCTGTAGTAGGCTACTCCCCAGGACCTGTTAGGCTGCTCCCCAGGACCTGTGCACAGGTCCTGGGGAGTAGAGAACCCAGGCTCTGGTGTTAATGGGCTTCTCCTTAACCTAAATTTCAGCTCTGCAAAGTTATTTAATTTTTATCTTTCAGGTGTTTTTCTCATTTTCCCCCTCATTCATTGGATAATTTAACTACTTCAGGACTCTAACAATTCCCCATAAAATTAACTTAATACAAAGTGAAAACAACAACAATAATAATTTTCTGTTTGAACTGACCACCAGTGATAAGGAGTCACAAGTAGACATAACTGTTTTAAGGGGTCATAAGCCAAGATGCTTATGGAACAACACAGTTTACATTATGTTTAGCAGTTTTACACTGAATATACCTCATTACATGGTGTTATTGTTATTCTGTCGCCACATATTGCAGTCAGGGGTGAGGTTGCTTCAGAGAGTCAGTTTACATTATCTAGACTAGGCCTACATTCTGGTTAGTGTTATAAGATAAGGTCCGTTTTGATCATTTTAAAACTCCGAGGCCACACCTTGTGAGGAGTGGACCAGATGTTTGGTTGTTACACAAACAAGCCTACATTGGCAGCTCCATACACCATAAACTCAGGTTGATCCATATGGTCAGGAGCAGTTTGGTATTAAAGCGTACACTTGCCGACATTGATGCTGTGGAACCTGTTTTGGTCTAATAATAAAACCTACGAGACCGTTTTGGGACTCGCGCTCGGTGTTTACCTCCAGACCGACCCGCCGCGCATGGTGAGACGCAGAGAGGAGCAGGACTACGCTGGGTCCGGGGCTCAACTGGATCCGAGCCCGCGCTGAAACCGGACTTGACACCGAACAAGCAGCTCCCTGTGGATTCAGCAGGTCCAGAAGGTCCCTGTGCTTCCCACTACTGACCGCCGCGTCCTGCAGAGCGACTCTTGTTGAGGAAGCAGGAAGCGAGAGAAAGGTCGATACTTACAGTTAGTGTATTAATGGTTTTCGGCGAACAGGCCTACAGATGGTGGTATCGACCTGTTAAGGATCCAGTTTGCTCCTGACGTGACAGACTGACGATCCTCAATCAGGGCCATTTCTGAAATACAAGGTCAAACTAAAAGTGCATGGCCCCCAACGTGCACCCACCCCCCTCAAAAAAAAAAAAAAAAAAAAAAAAAAAAATTCAGACCCCATGCAAAATAGAATGCTTAAAAATGATTAACTTTTAAAACATAATGCATTGCTACATTGAACACAATAATAACATGAGGTAGTGACAATTAGCTCCGCATTGACCAGCTATGATATTAAAATGCTTCTGTGTTAGTATCAATACAAACACTACAAGTACACAAACAAGTACTTCTGCTTTCAGTAAGTAAAGGCAGGACTTCTTGTAACATACTAGTTCAGTATCCTTCCAAAGAACCTTTCAGACATGTTTTAAGATGTATTTAAAAAAAAATACTAATTTGATTTTAATATTGTTTGAATTTTTTTTTTTTTGATAAAGCTGTTACACATTTATTTCTTCTTCCTCTTGTCTTATTACTGAAAAAAGCCTAAATGACTATGCAAATAGCGATCATTTTAAAAGACTAGACTGGACAGGATGTATCTCTGTGAAAAGTCCACACTATAAAATAACAGCGCAAACAAAGAGTTGAGCAATATTTTACATTATGCCTTAAAGTTGATATAACATCATTTTACATAACAGCCACAGGACACTAACAAGTGGAAAATATACTGGTCTTACTGTTAATGCAGAAGTACTGTATTTAATGATCTTGTCAGGTGTTACTGTTCTATTTTGGCTTATCTTGTCCATCTTGATCGAACACGCTCTCCTCCAGCCGTTTACCAGTGAGGGATTATACCAGCCCACCTGTTGCTCTCTCATCACTTCATTCTCTTGAAATAACCACAATCATGGCCAGTCTAGGCTTTGTTTATGAGACTTTTAATGATCCTTGACCACACGCACACACAGACTGGAGGTCCCCTTGCCTTGATTTTGACTTCCATTATATCTCCCTGTTGACTGTCAGCACATACATCATCTCTCTCATTTGTCTGTTTTCACCTCTATTCAGATCCCATTTCCACACCTGCTGGTCTCAGGGGAGCAGACTGACAGATCAGTTACCATACAGGTAGACTATATAAGAGCAGCACACTGTAGTCTGGGAGGCTGACTTATTAACCTCAGAGTAAATCCAAATACTGCTTGGTCTGTTCATTTTCCCTTTGTTGGTGTTCTCAGACTACAAACCTCAATGTGTAAGGGGCTCTCCTCCCTGCCCTCGTCATGCCTGGAGAAGTAAGTGTGGAACTCAGTTATCATGCTTTATGAGTTTGTATTATGATGCGTTGGGCATCATACGTGATTTCATGTTGGGGGGCAGCTGTGGCTCAGGAGGTAGAGCGGGTCGTTTCCTAACCGGAGGATTAGCGGTTCAATTCCCGGCTTGTTCAATCAACATGTCGAGGTGTCCTTGAGCAAGACACTAAACCCCCAGTTGCTCCTGGTGATGTCACCGGTGTGTGAGTGCTTGGGAGTGCGAATGGGTGAATGGCCGAATAATGTGTGAAAGTGCTTTGAGTGTGCTGTAAAAGCATAGAAAGGCGCTATACAAGTATAAGACCATTTACCAAGACCATATGTCTGTGTTTTTCAGGGCAAAGGAGATCAGGGTGAAGTTAAGCCATTTTGCGGAGACGCACCACAAGCAGAAGTAAACCAACCTGTATTTCAAACCAGTAAATCCACTCATGGAGAAGCTGAATTTTTTATGGCTTCTGTCTCTCTTCTCAGGATTCAGGATGGAAAAATGCTTCAGGATCTGGAAACTCTGCTAAACAACAAAAGTAAGGCATAGTTTTCCCTTAATTTATTGTTTCATAACTTCCCAAATAAGTTAATTGCTTAAACAAGACATGCAACATGTCTGTTTGACATGTCACAGAAGGAAAACATGGAAATAATAAAATGAATGGTGGCCACCTCAGTGTAAGGGTCCTGCTTGTGTGAACGCGGACTCACTGCCACACTGTAATGGCTTACTAGGACATACTGGATACAACAAAACAGAACCACTGATGAAGTTAAGGTTATTGCACCTGTTGCTTTTCTGGTCAAAAATAATCTTCCATAGATCTTGCACTACTCTCTGTTCATACACAGGAACATCATGTCAGCCACCACAGTGTTAATTTGCACATACTCACATAACACTGCTCTGTTATTCATTTGCACACTGTACTGTACATATATCTTTGCAGTATTTACATCCATTGAACTGTTAACTCATGTAACTTATCTTGTTATTCTGCATTATTTCATTCCATTTCATCCCACTGCACTAGTTCTTATAAGTTTAATATACTTTATTCATTACTTGTAATTTAAATCCATAAAGACTGTTGTATATTACCTTATATATCTCACTGTAAATATCAATTGCACATATCTATTGGTAAATTAGTACTGACTGTAGATATTGTGCACTTGCACTGCTGTTATTGCACTTCTGGTTAGATGCTAAACTGTATTTCATTGCCTTGTACTTGTAAATGTGTAAAGACAATAAAGCCGACTCTAATCTAATCTAATAAGGTGCGATGATAAAGCTGAAACAGTGACTGAATATTAATGTGGACAACATGACCAAAATGGTTTCGCTGTAGAAAATAAATTAAAAAGTCTGTGTAATGTTTAAAAGAAAATAACATTCTTCTTCTTACAAAGAGAAAAGATTAAATAGTATACAGTAAAACATGCATGTGCTCACTTCACTCTTGCAGGTTTTGCTGCCATAGCCTCATCTGGTGTGATCAGTAGCGTATGGTGGCTAATGCCAGTAGAGTTCTGCTGGGTGTTGCAGTGTTTGTGTCATCCCTGAGTCAGCTCTTTCAGTTTGGTCCCTTTGTACTTGTGCTCAGTGTTGGGCAATAGTAATTTAAACTAGTTGAATTACACTTTGCAGTAGCTTGCTGGCAGCTGACCTACATTCAAGTAGCTAAACTATACCTTTGCCATTTTTGTGTAGTTACCCACTGAAACTACAGTGTTGGGCCATAAAATGAAAGGAATGTTGTTGTTTTTTTGTTTCCACCAAAAATGACATTCCCTGCAGTTTTGTACTTGTGAAAAGCCCAGACGGGATTGATTAGTTTAGGACTCCGCCATATTTCAGGAAGCTGGTCTGTCACCTCACCTGTGAAAACTATTTGAGTATAGCTTTTAATGTTTTGATTCTTAATTTGTAAAACAAAACTTCAATATATTGTGTCAATGAGCCATAAGTATTGATTACTGCTAATGTTCAGGGAACTTGCTGTATGGTGTTTTAAAAGTTATCTGGCAGGAAGGCAGGTGTCTGACTGACGGACATCGTCCTGTATATACTGTTATACCAAAGCACTTTCCTATGAATGGTGAGGTATTTTATTTTTGAGTTATGTATGACCTGTGAACTAGAAGGCACTTTTTGCAATAAACTCAACTGAGTGACATTTTTGCTTGCATGTGACTTTTCTGTATTATAATTTCATATCACATGTACAGTCAATTTGAGCTTTAAAAAACTACATTTTAGCATCTAGCATTATAAATGTTACAGAACATTTACATTTTGCTGCTACATTTACATGTAGGCACACTTAAAGATAAGACAGATATCTTCATCTCTATCTCCCAGGTGGTCTGCAGGCATTTCATGTGTTCCTGCGTTCAGAGTTCAGTGAGGAGAACCTTGAGTTCTGGCTGGCTTGCGAGGACTACAGGGTTTCACCTTTAAACCTGCAGAAGACCAAGGCCGGCAGCATCTACAGCCAGTTTATTAACCCTGACGCCCCACAGGAGGTTGGTGGAGAGTGATGAGAGAAACACAGAGACCTGAGACTGAAGGACGTGTGTGTTAACAAATGAAAGCATGAAGAGTGGATACATTTTCAAGAGCTGCTGTTGATCCTCTGCCTGATCCTTTTTAGGTAAACTTGGACGCCGAGACTCGCGAGGCTCTGCTGACTGTAATGGACTCGCCATGCGCTGACACATTCAACAAGGCCCAGCAAAGGATCTATGCTCTGATGGCCAAAGACTCCTTTCCTCGGTTCCTACGCTCCCATCACTGCATGGAAGCCATTAAGGCTTTCTAATCAAAGATTGTTTGTTACCACACACCTGCTTTAGAAATAAGTGCTGATGAATTTATAGTGGATTGCATTTTAACAACTAGCATATTCTGATTGTGTTCCATGTGGTAGTGTTGTCATTGTGTACCATATATAGGCTGCATGCTGTTAGTGCTATGACACCCGAGTTGTAGGCATAGTTAAATAGACTCACACAGAACTGCACAGTACCTCTGGACAGCGTACTCTACAAGTGAATTAAAATAAACCACTCATAAAATAAAAGGCTGCATGTGACTCTGCCCTGGTTATGTTTAAGTCTTTGAATTCAATCACATATTAAAGGGGAAATGCCGCCAATTTTACACATCTACAACCTTAACATCTGATATATAAGCTCAAACAATGTCACTTGAGTCAGCATCAGTTGGGTCTATGTCTGCAAAAGAAAAAAATCTGATAGTTCAAAAGATGTGAGCTTACCAGACCTCTACTAACTCCTCATCTGCACTTGGTGCTACATTACCCACTAGAAACATAACATAAATCTCTGTTGGTGGTCAAGGTGCTTCGGGGGTAATGCCAGTACCCAGCTTTGACAAGGACAATGACTGTGTGAGATAAAACACAAGATGTTTCTGGTTCTGCTGCATTTTTAACTGTTCACTGTGAGTCTTACAAGGTGACAGGACTGCACTGCAAAAACCTGTGGAGTACTCTTACAACACTACAATTGGTTTGACTACTGCAGGTGGCTAGTATGAGGTTACCTGCAGGAGCAGGCATCTCCAAGGAGCCAGTTCAGATAAACCAGCAGTTTCAGCACATGGGAGACTTATCAACTTATCAACACTGTCAAAGAATAACATTACTTATCTGAACTTTCATTTAGCAGATGTCTGTTATCCTAAAAAAAAAAATCCTTCTGATGCCTTTGATGAACTTTGCTCAAAACAGAAAATGTCTCTTGCTCAAACATCACTGAAAAATGTCTTTGAGGACTTCTTAAAATAACATTTAATGCAAATACTCCATTAAAGAAATACAGCATTTACAAAAACTTTGACATTTAATATGGCAAATTTTAATCAGACTTTCACTAAAGTCCAGAAAAACTCACATTATACTTGACGCCAGTCTGCACATGACCAGAATGAATTCATTCATCCATGCTGTACTTCCCAATCTGCTCACAACTGACTGTTTTAGTACTATTAAATATTTACAGAAATGCTCAGTCAGGACTTGAATTTACACCTGTGAAGTGAGTTGAACATGTCCCAAAGGATTTTTGACAGTAACAGGATCAAGGTTCACACTTCAGTAATTCTTTCCTTTTTACATTTTCTGCTGCGATGTAACATTTCCACTGTGTCCACGGTCATATTCATGCACCCTGCTTCTTATATGTGAACAATGTCCCAGCTAGATTGGAGCAGACTCAGACAAGTGTTACAACACCTCATGTGCCAGGATCCTTTGGTTTTACACAAGCTTTTAACAACTTCACTGATTGATGTATTTGTTTTGATTATGTATTTTTGCTATTACTGAGATGTGTTTTATCTGGTTTTATTTATCGCTATTATTTCTTATGTTTTACTGTAAAGCACCTTGTAACGTAGGTTTAGAAAGGTGCTACATAAATAAACTTTGCTTGCTTGCAAAGTAATAAAAGGCAGCACATCAGATCAGGTCTCTAGGTGTTCTTCTGTATCTGGTCCTATTTGGAGCTGGTTCCTGGATGGACTGCTCCTGGGTTGCCTTTACGTTCAGCCCCTTTAACCACACTCAGTGGCTTGTGGAGGGAGGAGCTGGCCTTCTGGGTCACCTCCTGCTCAATCTTGTTTCTGATGGCAACCTCTAAACCCTTCAGGAAACAGTAGAGGAAGAAATGTTAAACTTGAGTCAGCCAGTTTACTGATGTATTTGTAGTTAATGTTAAATTTAAAAATCTGGGCTGAGACAAATTCTTTAGATTATCCACCTGACTTGTACTAATGTACGTAAGGTTTTCCTATCTTTATTCCAGCCCTATTTGTTTTATATATTTAACTTATGTTTTACTTTAGGCTATTTAGCTTTTGCACACAATTTAACCTTTAAAAATCATTGTATACTTTGTTTCTGTTAATCATTAATTGGCTGCTGCAACACTGGCATTTTCCTTTGGGGATAAATTAAATAATCTTTCTATCTCACCTTCTTCAGCTTCTGTTGCTGGACCACTTGAGCTTTCTTAGGTGCAATGATCCTCCCTTTACAAAGGAAAAAAATAAGTCAAATTTACAAATGACATTTCGAACTGATTATGAAAGGAAATCACATCTTTCTGAAATCAGACAGCATTAACTATGTAAATCACAGCATTTAGTTGCCGTTTAAGTAACATATTCCTTGTCCAAGATCAACTGGCTGTATTTTCAGTTCCGAGACGATTGTACAGTGCACAAAGCATGAATAGTATAACCTTCACGAAGGCTGGCTTTTGCAGTGCTCTTGTAACAGACTACATTAGATTTACCCACTACAATGGCGTGTAGTTATACTGCGATGCTTTATTGTTACCAAAAATTAAGGTCAAGATGATGTTGTCATACATCGCTGTTTCTTCGAGACACCTTCACTTTTTAAGTGAAAATCTCTAGAATACAAAATTGAAAGAAAAAGCACGAAATTGTTATCCAGTGGTTTCCAAAACAAATATCCCAACAGGTGAATTTGGTACCGGCAATGATAAGGGGCAACACAGCGTGTTCATCGGTGTCTACGCAGGTCGTTATCGATGCTGTTCTACTAAATCACTTTCTACGCCTCCTTCGGTAACTCAGGAAACAACATAAGGTGAAGGATTCCCACCTCCTTTCTTCGGTCCTTTCTGTTTGTTCTGTTGGTGTTTTTTGGAAGATCCTGGCCGCTGAGCTGTAAACTTCTGCTTACCCTGAGCCATTTTGTTTTTTTTTTTACCAACCGGAAACACGCTGAATGCAGCTGCTTCTTCTTCTCTGCAATTAATAGCGGGTAGGAAAACCAAGTTTCACGCGCATTACCGCCACCTACTGGAGTGTGGATCAGTAGACTGACTGAACGAAAAACAAAAATTAATAAATAATTATTAAACCAGTTGTGAGTACTGCTTCTTTTTCTGCATTGCTTTAACAGGTTGTTTACTGTTTAATAATGTTTGAGACTGACAAAAACAACCCATTTCACTGTGACTTTATTCTTTTTACTGTATTGATGTGAAAGAGAAATCTCTTAATCCATGACTGCACTTTACAGCATTATATTCATATACATATATATTTTAAAAAATCCAGTTTTGAACCGCCTCCACATTACAAAATTAAATCCAGATCAAGTGATTATCAACAACAACAACAAAATACTTGTACTTAGAGGCCATTTGAACAACACTCCTTCCATGGTAACTGCAGGCCACACTAATCATTTGATAAGACACAAGTACCTGCTTTGATTGATCAAATCAGCATGGAAAGTACGTGGCAAGCAGCGCTGAATTTTGGCACCTGTATGTGTTAGGCTTTTCTAGGGAAGGTTGGTGGAACATTCTTTTAAATACAGTACTATATTGCTGCTGCTTCAAAACATGTAAAAACATAGCATAATGCATAAACTGCAACCCAGCATAACACACTAGCCAAAATCTAGGCTACTTTGGCAAAATAAACACACTGTCACAAATTATTTGTCACTTGGCGTTCCAGATATAAACACTGGTGAGATGTGGAGAATTTTAGGCCAATTTTTTGTTCTGCAATCTGTCACTCTGCTCTGCTGCAACCTGGCATATTAACTGCTTGTGTTCATGCATTTCAGTGTTTAGGTCTGTGTAGGCAGACGGAGAGGTAGTGTGTATGGTTGAGGAGGCCTCCCCAGTGTGGTGTACTAATGGCCTAGTCACAAGGAATCACAATGTCATGAAAGAAAACAACAAACCACAGCCAAATACTTATAATCATGAAGCACAGACAAACAAAAATCTCATACCTCTTAAAGATTTATAAAGAAATATTATGTGGCATGTCTGACGGCCACAAAATTGCTACATATGTCTGGAACATTGTCTAAAACTGCCCCCAAACACATGATGTCTTAGACAGTAGAAAACAGAGGAAATGAAACATTCAAATCCACAAGGGTCTTTTATGCTCATGTATGATCTAACACCATCTTTGTGAGTTGAGGGTTTATGGGTGGACAAAAGAGAAACAGAAGAATAAGGAGAAAGATGAAAGTGAAGGGAGGGAGAGCTTATATCACAGCATTTTAAAGATATGGACAATATTATTATGAATACTGCAGCTAAGGTTTTGTGTAGGGTTTAATCAGGGCCTCCGTGACCCCATATAGAGGTGGGATTGTTTATTTGTCATCTGAATGATAAAGTGAAGTGTGTGATGTTAGAACGGAGGCAGTATGAACAGTGACTGCTGCATTACATGGCCGGATCACTGGTAATAGATGACAAGAGCGCCAATCATCATAGTTTTTGTTTGACTGACTACTTTGTAACTTCATTTGACACACTTGCACACATGGTAAACAATGATCAGAAACCTAAATAACGTGTATTTACATGTTACAGTATTAAGATACTTTCAAAATCCAATAACCAGGATACTAGTGTGTATGTAAATACATTCACTGAGATTTTCTTAGAGCTTGACGAGGTAATGGTGTGGTCACATGATATAAACCAGGCTGTAGGACAGAGTGAGATGCTGCTCTCACATTAGCGAGCCACATTGTTGCTGCACCTGCAGGATAGTGAGCAGTGTAGGCCCTGTGACATTCAGCACACCAGGGTGGTGTGTCCCATACCCATGAAGATACCTTGGACCTTTCTAAAATAACAAATGCACTGCAGGAGCGCTTGCCAGGTGACATAACTGCAGGAACTCAAGTCCACATCTGTCACGCACAAAATCGATGTATGACATGGGACACTGTAACAGAACGTAACAGGGTCATGGGTACACATAAGGTCGGTATCGGGTTTTAAAACTGGGTGCTGATGAGGGCGTGACTACAAATAATAATAGTTACTATAAAACAGGAAGAGTGACTATTTGCATTTCTGCGACTTGGAAATTCCTCTTTATAAATCCTGTTCTCTCAGGATCAAGTCAGGACATGGCTCACAGGGCCAGAACTGTGGAGAAAACCCTTAGTGTAGTTGTTAGTGTCTACCTCTCTTCAACTGTCTGGTGACTTGGAGGAGGGATGGACCAGAGGTTAATCTGAAGTAAAACAGCATCTCAGGTATGAGGACGGATTATCATCCAAACATCTAAAACACATTATGAACCGAGCACAAAGGCAAGAAGTGACTGAGTGCCCGTTGTCCACTCTGATCACAGCTGCCAACTACAACACATTTATCTGAGCTGAATATTACATTCTGACTGCTGGTGGCATCACGCTAGGTGTCACACTGCAAACTGCACTGTGGAAAACACCCCACCAATCTTAAAGGAATAGTTCAGCCCACAATGAAGATATCAAGTCTTCTCCTGCTCACCTCTAAAGTTTCTAATGATGCCCTTTAAACCTGCATTCCTTTTTTTTTGGTAATTTGGAGACCAACTCTACACACAACATTATGACACCTGTTAGCAAACAGTTGGCTATTTACACATCCTGCTGACACAGAGCAACACCATCATTGATTTGGAGCCATGTTTGTGTCCAGCTGACAAATATAAGTCCAGGATGTAGAAGTTTTAGCTCTTGTTTATTCTCCCACTCCTGAGGGAAACATCTGGCTCTTTAGCTGCTCAACGCTCCACTATGTTCCCCAGCTAATCACTGACTGCTGTTTGGGGATGAGAGCGGTGAGAACGAACCAAAACTGTAACATTGTAAAACCAAAACAACAAACTGAAAAACGCTAAAACCCTCAGTATAGATGGGTGGGGGGAGTTATATAGTCAGGAGAAAATTCTCTGTGGGGTCGTCGCTATGAGCAAAACCTGTCACAGCCATTGACTGTATATGATGGACAGGCTGACAGCTCCCAGAAACGAAACCACCCTGAACCGATCGCCCCTTTTGTCAATGGTCAAAACATATAATTTCTTGTATTGTCAATTAAAAATGTGGTTTAGTGTAGCTTTAAAGTACAGCATTTTAAACGTCTTGTACTGTTCTGTAGCACCAGTCCAACACAGCCTTCGGTGGCAACGAGTGTTTTAAGTAATATAATTGAGATATTAAGATTATTGGTTTATTTTTTCTAAGATGTAAAACATTTAAACTAATTTAGATTAACCTGGCTCATAGTAGCAAGCTATACAGGTATTTTAACATTAACAGTGTTAGACAAACATTAGTGAGCAGATCATCAAACCCTCTTTTTGGGGTGAACTATTCTTTTAATAGTGATGCCTGTATTACAGAAATACAACAGCATTAGAAGAGTCTCAGCTCACAGCAAATCTGTTATGGTGAAAGTGACACCAATGCTTTTTTAGATTCTTCATTCTTACCAAGTCCTGTATAGTATAGTGAATATCAGTATGGTGCTCAAATATGTATCGTTACATATAAACACTGGTCAAAAAAATTAAGGGTACACTTGATCATCGCTGCAGTACCTGCAGCACAATCAGGCTGCACAGGTAGTCCAGCTACTCCAAGATGGCACATACATACATGCAGTGGCAAGCAGGTTTGTGGTGTCTCCCAGCACAGTCTCAAGAGCGTGGAGGAGATACCAGGAGAGCTGGACAGGGCGGTTGAAGGGCAATGACCGAGCAGGAGGACCTGTATTTTCTCCTTTGTGCAAGGAGGAACAGGAGGAGCGCTGCAAGCGCCCTACACAATGATCTCCAGCAGGCTACTGGTGTGCAGGTCTCTGACCAAGCTGTCAGAAACAAATTCCATGAGGGTGGCATGAGGGCTCCACGTCCTCTAGTACGACCTGTGCTCACAGCCCAGCACCGTGCAGCTCGACTGGCATTTACCAGAGAACACCAGAATTGGCTGGTTTGCCACTGGTGCGCCGTTCTCTTCAACTTGAATAATTTGTTCATCAAGATCCGATGTGTGAGTTAGTGTTCCCTTAATTTTTTGAGTAGTGTATATTTTATATATATAAGTACATTATGATAATACAAATGTAGAATGATATGGTACAAATAGCAAGAATCAAACAAGGAGTGAGGTATAAATACAGCCACATCTTGTCATAGGCTTCAGGTGACTGATGAGAGAAATTCCACTTGTTCGAAATGTTGCCGCACAGTGGAAAACGTGAGTGAAATATAATTTTTATTATCACTAAGAATTCCTGGGTGTGAAACTCTATGAACTATAAATTTGGATTATTCCTCTAAAAAAGATTTCTAACCAAAACAAAAGAAATTAAATGTTAATATAACATTTTTGCGTCAAATAAAATTGTGAATAACCACGTATTTGGTTAAAAGAGCAGTACCTTTTACTAGCAGGGGTTAGTTTTCTACATATGTACACACACTACCAGCAACAATATGTATATTTACAAGTGGGTAGCAGCATTTTAAAAACCAAAATCACTACTGAGAAAAAAAAAATCTGTTATGCCATTTAGACTTTGTGGAGGGTTTTTAGTTTGCTTGTAGCTGAGGAAGCTCTGAAAAATGAGCTCAGTAAGGACTCATAAAAACAGGTTTGCCAAATAGAATTTAAGGAATCGAGGCCAGATGAGCACTAGTTGTCATCACAGAAGCCATTAAGGAAGCGACAGAGGTGGCAAAAGAGAAAAAGAGAATGAAAGAGGGGTTAGAAACCATGAGGAAAAGTGAAATGTAGAGACCACAGAAAACAGAAGGAAATAAAAAGAAAGGGAGACGGCATGTGAGTCTGCTTGGGCCTCTTGTATTGAGTTTGTGTTTGTGAGTAAAACGAAGAACATTTTTTTTCTTCTGTGTGCACCACCGACATGTAACAGTGACCATGCCTTTATGAAAAGTAAATGAAATGACAACCACTAATGTGTATGTGTTCTGTGGTGAAATGAGAGTGTCTTTGAGTGCGGGGCCTTAAGGTGCGGCGGTGCACACGGACCAGCAGGAGGGGCTGAGCGGCTCTAGAGGGCAGTGAGGCGGCCGGTGAGCGCGGCCTGGAGCTCGGAGGGGAGGAAGACTCCCAGTTCTGTGATGATGCCTCCTGTGATGAGCTGGTGAGGAGTCACGTCAAACGCTGGGTTCCACACCTCGATACCTGAGGTGAACAGTCGGGCATGAGTGGCATGGTTCATTCACTTAAAGAAGCGTTACCTAAGACTTTACACACTGGATGATAAATCAAGCGACAACAGGACAGGAAAAAATAAGTGAATCCCAATTCCCTTATTGTGTTGTTCCTTGGTCCTCGATCGACCCGGAAGTTGTTCCGGTCTGCCATGATGAAGGAGGAGCAAGGAGGCTGCCTGGAGGAGCTATAACCGAGGGCACACAAGTGTATCCTTCACGGACGTGTTATGGATTGACACGCCCCTTTATTGGAAATCAGTTTGTGATTGGAAGCTTCAAATAAGGATAGGAAGAAATTATATCTCATGTCAGTTAAAAAGTTTCCTCAGTTCTTCTCTCCTTGCAGTTTCTCCTTGCATCTCTCATGGGCACGACTGAGATGCAAGGAAAGGACAAATGAGGGGAAACATGGATGCGGTTAGGAGAACTGGGATTCACCTAATGTCTCTCTGCTCTGTGACACTTGGTTACTTAATAGTGCATCTGTTCATTCCAACTTCTCTACCCAGTGTGTATTAGCCCCGTCTGCCACCTGGCAAAGGTTATAAGAAGCATTTGTCGAACTGCGAGAAGTCACTTCAAACAGCCAGCCCTAGAGGAGGAGGAGCAGCTTTTTTTTTAATCTTAAGGCCCCTCAAAACAAACCAATGTCCAATTGTGACCTCTTACCATAGCATATTGTCAGTATGAATGATCCTTTAGGACATTCTCTTCACAGATCATTTAATCTGAAGAAGTAAACAGTGAATTTGTTGGGGACTATTTTCAGCCACAGATTAATACACACTCATGTGGGAATGACTCAAAATAAACTAGTGTCCATCTTCATTGTAAAGAAGGAACATATCAGTCATTGCAACAGTGAATCACTGTTCTGTTTTTATTACTTTTTGGAACCATCCTGTCTTAATTATTGTCTTCATCTTTGGTGCTTTCAACCACATCTCACTGTGTTTCTCAAGGGGAAAAGCTAGTAAGTGGACCTTGAGCTCAGAGTAGTCCATCTACCATTTCTAGGATAACAAATAAACTTTCAAACTCGATCAGGCTTTGGTTACGTGGGTACGCAAGCACTAATTGTGAGTGCAGTCAGTTTCTCGCTGGTTTCAGTCTCCTATGGGATTAGTTCACTGTAAATAAATAAAATAAATAGAATACTGACAACCTTACACTTGTGCTGTTGACAGGAAAAACCAGAGAAGAGTGTGAGATTAAAAGAAATGTAATGTACAAGCACACACCCTCCTCTCCAGGGGCCAGTGTGCTCATTAAATGATTACGCTTTAATTACTGTGATGTCACCAAGCACCCCTCTGCTCTTCCAGTGTAATTAGAGATCAAATGTTTCTCAGCTCTCACAAACCCACCGAAAACACACTTCCAGTGCTGAGTCTTACAGACTCAGACTTTGATGCACAAGTCCATAAGGGGTCAGGACTGTCCCACAGCGAAACCTGTGGATGAGGCTTGTTTGAGCCCCCCTCTGCTCACTTTTTGTAAATCTGAAATTCCTCAGGCTTTTTGTGGGACTTACCCATAATTCATAACATTCCAAAAATAAAAACAAAGGCAAGGGATGCCCTGATCACTTTGGGGTTTAAGGCAGGAACCATGAACTGCAACATCCTTGGTCTGGCTGGTGACCTTTGACCTTATTCCATGTCTCTCTCTCCGAGTTTTACATTTTTTCAGGTGATAAATTAACCACTTCGATAGAAAATATATGGTCAGGCTTTTCTAGTAATGCCAATTTAGAATTTGTTCTGGCGTTTTGGAGATAAGTGCTCGTTATCTGACCAACCAGCTCTATTAGCAGGCAACTTGTTCAGGGCGAGGACGCTGATGTTCTACCTGGACATTATAGCTGCGTTTCCACTGTCGGACCCTAATGAGCGGTACACCCCATGCTTCCCTTAACCATCGCACGGACCATAATGCATTGCATGTGTTGGTCTCTGTTTAGAGGAGAGGGGTTGCGCTCCTCTCGCACACACTCACAGCTGAGCAGAGGGAGCACAGTGTACAGAGCAACAATCAGCCAGTAAGGAAGACTATACGGGCAATTTATCAGCTGTCAAACAAGCAGAACACAAAATGCGAGTCTTCACCACTTTGCCTGCTGGTCCACTCACTGAGGTTCCTGTTTTACCCCAACAAGTGGATGGTTGTCATTGTTCTTGAGTAACTTTCAAAATAATAGTGAGATCAGCATCAGTCCAAATGCCATATTATGAGGGTCAAACTATCACGGGAATATTGCTTTCATGGCATTATGGGGAAACCGACTGGCCCTTTGACACAGGGTTGCACTCTCAGTTATAGTCTGTTTTCTTCAGTGCTTGGGGCAGATGCTACCTCTAAACCTTCACTCCTGTAGTGGACTCGCTGTTTTTTAAAGTATTTGTGTTATTTTATAGTTTTAAAACTACTTTCCTGTCTTTTCCCCAGTGTATAAAAACCACCAACCTCCCATCCTGTACTTCCTACCTGGGGCAGCGATGGGGACTCCATTTATACTGGTGAGCTCCTCAGGGGGGCGTACTTCAATGACAATGTCCCTGCCGCTCTCAAGGCTCAAGTCGCATGAAGTGCTGGGCGCAGCCACATAGAAGGGAATCCCATGGTGCTTTGCAGCGATAGCCAGCTGGTACGTGCCCACTTTATTGGCTGTATCACCATTGGCAACCACCCTGTCTGCACCCACCACCACAGCTGGGAGATCATGGAAAGAAAGTGTTAAAAAAAGAGAGAGGAAAGAGAAAAGAGAGAGAGAAAACTGACAAACCTGTGATGTCCATTTCTCTCATGGTAAGGGCTGCCATGCTGTCTGTAATAAGTGTTGCAGGAATTCCCTCTGCTACCGCCTCATAAGCCGTCAGTCTGGATCCCTGGTTGTACGGCCTTGTCTCTGTGCAGTACACACGCTTCAGCCTGCCCAGCGCGTGGAGGCTTCGCACCACGCCTACACACAAACAGTCGTTATTACACTTTCAGAGCCACAAATATATTTAAACAATCACCCTCTTTTCTCATTCACACCCATGGCTATAGTCTTACCCAGTGCGGTCCCGTATCCAGCTGTGGCCAGCGAGCCTGTGTTGCAATGCGTGAGGATGGTCACAGAGTCCCTCGGTACGCCAGACAGGATGTGCTGGGCGCCATAGTTACCAATCTTCTTGTTGTCATTGACGTCACGCGCCAGCATGTTTTCGATCCAGGCGATCACACTGGGATGGGGGGTGGGGTGCACAAGAGGTGGGAATTGAGTAGAGGCTTTGGCTGCCACCGTGGACTTAACATGTCTGCCAAGTCTGCTGGTACGATACCTGCCTTCCCTCCATCTAACAGGCTGTTCCTCTACTCCTGTCATCCATAATCCTAGTCTTAATGCGAATCACATTTTTGGCACGTCGACCTCCATTCTTGAAGCAATTCAGCGTCTTCTCAGTCATCTGTGTCATAATGTACACACAAGACCTGTGGCCCACAGTTCAACTCAGCCATGTGTGCTCACCAGGTCATTCACCCCACTGCTCTGGTTTCACTGTTTAAACCCAAACTATGTATTGTTATAGAAGGCAATGCTTAAATGCTTAAATATGCCATATTACAGATTCAGGCTGAAACATCATTAACTCAGAACAACTGAACATGATTCATCTGCTGCTGCACTGTCATATCCAGCTACACAGATTTATCACTGATCCTAGAATAGGAAGAGAAGTAGCTCCTAGCAGGGCTGGACCCGAATATTCAAATACTTGGTGCTTTACTCATCCAAATCTAGGAAAGCACTGGTCCAACTTTTTTCTTTCTTTGATGATTCTGATCCATCAACTCAGGGTATCTGCTGATACTGATTCCCTCTCTGACACTAGTGCTTTCTTTTTGCCCAGATTTAAAACCTGTACACCTCTGTGAATGGAACTCAAACGAATCACTGTTGTGGAGGTTGACGTGAGGTTAGGGATGCTAAGCGCAGACTCCACCGTCCACCGTGACTAAATGACTGGAGCTGCTATGAGAAGCACTGACTTTTATAAAAGATATTGACTAAGGAACTATATTTATGTGGATTAGTCATATCTGCCTGACACCCAAGCCGCTTAATGAGGGCTGTATCAGATCACTGCAACCCAAAACCTGTCCACCTGGATCCTGTTTTCCAGTCAACACCAGTCCAAACCAGCCACTTACATTCTGCTTCTTTCCTGTTTGCAGGCGTGTGCAGCTCTAAACTGCACACAATGAAATGAATACTGGGAAAATAACACTACTCAGGGTGTTTCTTTTTCACTCTGACAATTACTTTGCAATGACGTGTATAGTACACAGGCTTCCCAATTCTTTGAGAACTTTAACTGCATTTTTAGAAAAGACACCTGCAGCTGGTGTTAAACAAGGAAGTGATACAATAAGAGAGCAAAAGTGCAGATCATTTCAAATTCAGACTGCAGGTTTTTACTGATACGAGTCATAGCAGAGTGAACACTTGATAAGCTGACTGTTTGTAGATGGAGCGTCTGTTGGCCTTGAAGGTGTCCTGTGGAGTTTTCTTTGTCGACATTCAGCGTATCCTGGAGGTCTAACAAATGTTTTTTTCTGATGCAAAAGCAGTTCCTCACTCATAAAACCACTTCATTAGCTTCTAAAACATTATATCCTTACTTAAGAAAAGTTACTTCTCTGGTTTTGCTGGTGCATTGTTGTGTTTTTTTTTTTTTTTTGGTGCCTAACCATAGATCAGTGAAAGAGGGTGA